>NC_061812.1:12611605-12911605 GCF_021462225.1 Girardinichthys multiradiatus | reverse complement strand
ACGTACATACATACAAAAGTACTAATACCAGGTTTAATATCCATGGTGTCACTGTGCTTCATTGTCAGTTATTGTCAAAAGGAAACTAAAGTAACCAGATAAGAAAGCCTCCATGCCATGCCGCATTGTTGCAGTAATTTATGTAAAAGGGGCCCTGACCACGTATAGGGTGCATGCACAGTAAAGTACTTTGAAGTGTGGCATGTACTTTGTTTTTTCATTGGTCTCATGTAATACTCACCTGCATATCTTAAACCTCTAAAGTAATTATAATGTGAAACAATTTATGCCGCTGTTGAATACTTTTTACACACCTCAGTTCTTTTTAATTACATACACTAGATGCCCCTTTCTTATTACTCGTCATTATTTCCCTCACTCCCAGTGCTGCATGTTAGCTCCTCCCAACGAGAGTATGAAAGCGACGTCAGAGTATGCCTGTTGCCTCATCAGTTTCCTCCTGGATGTGAATTTAGAGGACATGGAAGTCCTCTGAGATGACAGTTAGGAAATAATTTTCATATAATGGAACTAAAGAGACCAAGCCAAGATTACTCAGCGTAATAAAAAAGAAACACCACAAGGACAGCCAACTGTAAAGCACTTTTTTCACTCAAAATGTTCATATTTAGAGGATATTCTAGATTCTTGATCAGCCCTCACATTTGGATTTATTACTATGCAGCAGCTTTTAAAATCAATGAAGTACACTCTAATCCCTAGCAAAGTGTAGCACTTCTTTGTCCTGGATGGTAGTTTGAAATAAGAAAAGAAACATTCCTTCGTTTCAGTTAATTTACCATCCCTGTCTAATTAAAAGAAAAAAAACTTATGTAAATTGGCATTGACACTGGTAAATTAGATTTTTTTCTGTTAAACAAGCTTTTGCAGTGATTATGCAAATATACCAAACATGAATTGTGTTACCTGGAAACAAAAAGGAAGGGTTTTTCTATATTTTTATTCAAAGAAAGGGTCTTTAACAACTAATCCCAAGACAAAGAAAGATTATACCGAAGAACATTTTAAATGTCTCACAAAGCCACACATTTTATACTTTTATACATTTTATATGTTTTATACTTTCTTTGCTAAGATTATAGAGATTATAAGAATCTCTAAAACAAAAGTATTTGATGCTAAAAAGAAATTTGGTGAGTCTGTTGCTCTGATCATGGTGTAAAGCTGCATCATGTGGAGAGAAAAGGGAACTAAGACATGAACTAAGACAGAATGACATCCACATTTTAGTAGCAGACCATATATTTAGGACAACTGTTCAGTCCTTCACTGAAGAGGTCATCAACAAGATGCTCAAGGGCTAATTATTTGTAAAGCTGTAGGTTTAAAGGCCACCGTTTGATTTGACACAGTCTAGTTATTATAGTCTATTTTCTTTTTTTTTTTTTTGATGACTAGTTTCTGATATAACTATATTTGTGAGTCACTGTAAATGTTTCATTTAGAAAAAATATTTGAAACTAAAATAAATACTAAATAAGATCAAATTATTTAAAAATATTTTTAAAAGTTATAAGAACATTAGGAGATAAAGGAGGACGCTATAAACAGTCTAACGGGTTAGTTTACTGTCACTTGGAGATACATATCTTAGGCTCAAGCGTCGTACAATTATTTCAGCTGTTAATATATTTGCTGCAGACTTTTGATTCAGCTACAAATCAACTTTAACATTAACATTTTCATAGCTGGGATACAACAGATTCATGTATCAGACTGGCAATATCTGTTTGACAGCTGAACTAAACCAAGCTATTCTAAGCACCTTAAGGACCTACTGTGAAATCTGGAGTTGTTTTTTTAGTTTTTATACAAAGTTCTTAAGAAAGTGGACACAATAGATTTTAGATTATCTACTACCGGATTTTGCACTTTCATGTAAATCAATCCACTGGAACATCAATACGAGGGATGGTGAATAATTTATGACTGGCTGAAGACCTAAAGTTGCCATTTGTTTTGATGTGGCTATATTGTAGTGCTCCTTTTGACACAGCAGATCACATAGATAATTGTTTTGGGATCTGAGGTCAGATGCCTCAATAATTATAATCTTATTGTTAGAAATGTTCCAGTTTGCTCTCTATTATAACATGTTCTCTAAATGTTTTAGGCAGTGGGTTCCTCAGAGATTTGTATTAGGTCCACTTCCGTTTCTTTGTATTTAGCACCTTTATGTCTGATTATTATTATTAATAATAATAATAATAATAATAATAATATATTTCTTCAGAAAAAATGTATTTCTTCATTTAGGAAGCTTCAAAAGCATTGTTGATGTGTATCTCCAAAAATGTAAAATGTGTTGACACTACTAAAGCATGTTAGAACTAATTATAGATGTGTCTAATTCAGTAGAAATAGGCTGCACAGATGCAACAACCTAAAGATAGCATGGCAGAGTTTCCATGTCTCTGAACTTACCCTCTGTTGGTAACAATGGCTTTCTTCAAGTGAATGTAGCTGGCAGGAAAAACTCCCTGTGAAGACAGAAAAATGCCGCATAATTAGATGAAGTTGGAGCTAGAATAAAATCAGCATTTTTAAAGCTTCACTAATGAATTGCACATGGTAAAATGAAACATAATAATGCCATTTACATATGGTAACCACCACACTTTTAATCAAGCCTGAGGAGTTGTATTATCTTATACAAATTTGACAGATTTTCACTAAATATATACAGCAGAGTGTTTTCAGTAATAGATTTTTCAAAGACTTTCCACTTGTGCAGACAGAACAAGCTTAAGACATCCAGAGAAAACCCTAACTGCCATGTATATCACGGCTATAAACGTGGAACATCCTAGAGGTGCACTGGTAAATAATTCATGAGAGACACCGAAAGTTAAAAAATAAGCTTCAAACTGGTAGACAGGGTGTTAAGTTTCTTTTCAAATACCAATAGTGCTTTCTGTAAACATGAAAAAAAAAAACAATCTGCATATACACAAGTGGAGGTTTATAATGCTCGTTACATGCAAATGCATATTCTTATAAGCAAAGCAATAGACAAATCAAATAATGCAGAGGTCATTTACATTTCCTATTGTAAAGACCTTAAATATGTATTATACTATTTTGTTTAAATAATGCTGCAAATTTATTAATTTCACGCTGCATTTACAATTTCGGCTAGTTGTTGACACTGTGAATAATTAGTAAATAACTTGTTATAGCTAAATGTACACATGAAGCAGAGAAGAATTCCCTAGTCTTTTGTATAACCAAAAAAAAAATCGAATTGACTAAATTAGACTAATACCCGTAAAGTTATTAGTGGTTTTTTATTAATCTTTTAGAGCATTTCCTCCAAAATATAAAAAAAATTCACGATGATATGAACAGAAAAAATTAAGTGAGGAGGGATGAAAATGACCCACATTACAAAGTGTGTATATCAGATTCAGATAGCATAAAATCAATTTTCTGGAAAGACTTTTTTTAATGTGAATACATGTTTTATGCTTAATTCAAGCTGTTACAACGTCTTCAAAACAGACAAAACTGAAAGTAGCAGCTTTGCAATCAAGATTGAAAATTCAAATCAGGTATTGATTTGACAGAGTTTTCCTTTTACTTTTCTCTGTTCTGCTCAAACAAAAGTCATTTTGACCAGAGGGCCTCATGTTCTGGTTATGGTGGGATTGCAACAGAAGCCAATCCCTCATGATTCAGTTTTCTTTTGCACTCATGAAAAATATAACTAAACCACTAAAACTGTATGATATAACCATCTACAGTCACACTGCTGGAGTGCTGATAAATCAGGTCAACATTTATCCTAATTTCCAATGATTATATATGTAATTGAGCTGTTTTAACCCAGAAAGGTTGATGAGACAGTGAACAGCATTTTATTCAACTGGCTTCCAGTCTGCTGCTCACTGACCACCTTCATTTTAAAAAGGGTACACTATATTTCAACTAAGTAGGAATTGTGTAACATAAAAGCTTTGTATCACAAGTAACTGGGTACACTTTCATAAAGAATAATTGTGACTGGAAGAAGAAAAGATCTTTTGAATTTATAAACTGCAGAGGGAGAAGCTGGCATCTCCTTATGGAAGGCTTCAGACTTCACATTTCACACTGAAAGCCACTAGTCATTTTAAACCATAAACACAAGGAATCTTTGTTTTTAAGCAATTTGGAAGGACAGCCACACACCGTCATCAAGAATAATAACACTAAATAGCATTTCAGCAGCTTCTCCTATCTTAAAAATGCATTGTGGTTTTCCTTGTGTGTCAACTACTAAAACCTTTGACACCAAACACAAGGTATCACTCTGTCATTTTGCTATTAAGATGTAAAGGCATTTTTATAGAAAGAAAAAAAAATAGCTGGAGTGAAAGTTAGAAGGTCAGCCATGCTTTTGAAATGAACACCTCAGAGATGTAACCCTGCTTCTAATAATATACTACAATAAATTTCCCATCTGCCCAGATTTGTAAGTTCAGTATGTGTATTTTTCCCAATTCAAAATCTTTGAGAACTGAAACAACTGAACTAAGCACATATTAAACACACAAACGGGTGCACCAACACACGTGCTTTCCAGACCTTTAAGTAAGATAAATGGACTGAACTTATATAGCGCCTTTCCAGTCATACAGACCGCTCAAAGCACTTTACACTAGCGCCACATTCACCCAATTGCACTCACTAACGCTCACACATACGCAGATCGGTAAGCAACTTGAGGTTATTGCCTTGCCCAGGGGCACATCGACATATGGCAGGAGAAAGCTGGAATTGAACCCACAACCTTCTGATTGCAAGACGACTACTCTTCCTACTGAGCCACAGTCGCCTGTCGGGAGCTGAAGGCGTTCTGAATGCACTGACCTGTACACTATCACCTACTGTCACAGCTAACTAGGCAGAGACAGGAAAAAGATGTCACGTATGTGTGTGCATAAGGGGTCGTGTTGTGCAATTCCTAATTTAGCTGATGGTGTCAAAACACCAGGGCACTCAGGGAAAGGTCAACCTGATACAGACAGAGAATGGAAAGAGAAAAATACAAGAGAAGGTTAAAAAAGAACCATATTATATTATAGGATATATAGAGAAAAGAACAGGGACAGTAAAGAGCAGCTGAGAAAATAAATGACAAACAAGGATGCAATGAAAATATCATCCTCCCACAAATAAATTGCCTCTGGACTCTTAGCTGCAAATACCTTATTGTCACCTTGTGTTGACCTGCTTTGAGCGCCTTTTAGAGCAAAAGTATTATCTTGAATCTGAAATATGGCATATGTCACATAATGAGAGTCCTGGAAAAAGAAAGAACTCAAAGAAAAGGCAAATGAAACCCAATGATGTACTGTAGATTGAGGCAAAAAGAAAAAAAAAGAAATGTAATTATTAATCATGCCCTTAATCATTTCAATCTAATTATTTTCAGATTTCTGTTCAAAGAGACTTTGCAACTAACTGATTACGTTTTATAACAGAGTTCAGTAATCACAATAAAGCAAACACAAAAATCCATTCCTTATCAACTTCACCACCACAGTTTATGCGTTGTTTGCTTGTGGGTGTCATGTGGATAAAATATGAATGATTACATAACACATAAACTCATACATTACAAAATATCAAACCATGTGAACAAAATGATTCCAACTTATTTTATTTGATCAATTAAGCATGGTGGAAAACAACAATCTAGAAGAACTATAAAGTTCAGCTTAGATGAGTGAGAGCAGAGTTATAAAACGAGCAAGAAGTGAAGAGCAGGAGATAATTAGGACTGTATCACATTAAAAGTAAGCTTTTGATATCACTGGATTGTTGAAAGCATTTATGATCTCACAAGGGGTCAGAAAAGCATTTTATTATCAAACAATCTGCAGATGTTAATTTCAAAGCTGAAAAAAATAATCAGTCAACATGCTCTCATCACTCCAGTTTGTAAAATATATGTCTTGGTTGATCACATAAAGTAGTGTTGAAAACATTCTTCGTCCCCTTCCTGATTTCTTCTTTTTTGCATGATTGTCACACTTAAGTGTTTCAGATCATGAAGTCAAAGAGAACACAAGTAAGCACAAAATGCAGTTTTAAGCCCCCCACCCCCCACTGATGCTGTTGTCAGTCATGAACAGAAAGAAATAACTTTTAAAATTCATGTAAATTCTATGAAGCTGCAGCTTGGAGCTGAGAGAAAGACATTGAATTAAACTGAGACTCGCATCACTAGCCCTTAGACTCTGAGCCATTCTGCATCATTTGTATCTTTTGATAGCTTGCCATGTAGGTTTGGATTTTTTCCCACCTACTAATAAAAACCTTTGTTTTAAAACTGCATTTTGTGTTTACTTGAGTTGTCTTTAACCAAGGTTTGTTTGAAGATCTGAAACACTTAATTGTGACAAACATGAAGAAAAAAAAAAGAAATCAGGAAGGGGGCAAAGCCTTTTTTACACCACTGTATGAACACAAGGTTAACTAACGGTTTCACACATTGATCTAGTCAACTTTCCTCACTTTAAAACAGTTTTCTTTCACTTCTTAATGCTTCTACACAGTTATTGCTCTCTATTGTTTCACCATTATCACACCAGCCAATATGTTTGGGATAATCTGCTCTTCATTGTACTCCATTTGCCTCTAACTCAAACTGAAAGAAGCCTCAGCTGTGCTCCACCCTTACTTTTTGCCTTTCTGATTTGTCCCTCTATTGTCCCAGAGGCGGTAATCTCCACTAACCGTAACATATCCCTCTATTCTCTTCCATTATGAGCTTTTCTGTTTTGTTCACGTCTATTCATTGTTTTTGTTTTAAGTGAGAATTGTGTAGCTCCCCTAAACAGCTTCATGCAGCATCAGAATGCAATCTGGGCTATAATTTTACACAGCACTTCTGATCGGTTTGGATGACAATATAACTGTGGTAACATCATAATCACCAATCTTGTTAATCCACTGTTGAATCTTTAAGAATTAGCTGCTTTCTAAATATTCAAAAGAAAACTGTTAAGTTGCAGAAATCTTTAAGAAGATGTTGTCCGGTTGCTGTATTTTCTTTTTTACATGACTTTTCTCTCTAACACTTTATACAGGACTTTATGGTTATGACTGATTTTCTCCAAAAAGACAATTTGCATCTACATTTGGTGTTTTAAGACTTTAGATGTTAAAACATCTACTGTGAATAAAACTATTAAAGAGGGAAAGGGATTAAAGATACAATTAAAACTAACATTCAAGATCTACTTTTCTCAAAGTCCACACCTTGGTCTGGACATCAAGTCAATCTAGACCTTCTCCACAGTTCAAAAAAAGGAATGAAAATGCAGAATTAAAAATGCAAAATGTAGAATATCATGGTAATTTCCAAAATTCCTCTAATAGATCTAGGGCTTATATAAAAGTAGTCATTTATTAATACAATGCTCAAAACAAAATGGTTACTTTATGAAGCCGGAGAACAACCATGTGTGTCAGTATAGTTCAAACATGATGGATTGTAAACACAGGGAGAACAAGTTATGAGCCAAAATATCAGTGAGTCATATGAGAACAAAGAGTATGAACGCTAATATTAGCCTGGAGTTTCTGCAGACTTACCCATCTGCAAGATTCCTCATCAGAGCGAGATGTATTTCCTGAAGACTTTATGCGGCTGAATTTACTGAGTCAGACTGCCCTTTATATAAATACATGAAAAAACTATGTGTGTTTTAAGTCAAGTGTTAGAACACTACCGCAGCTTTGTAAAACGCAGCTAACCCTGTGTTGGAGGTAAGAAGTGTCCAGAAATTCTGGGAGGACGCCACTGTTAAGAAAACACAAGCATCCTGAGCATAATAATTGCCACCTCAGTTGGGTCACAATTATAAAACTATTGCATCCAACATGATTATTATATGTAGTGTGAATGATGAATTTACATGTGAGGTCTTCCAGAAAAGACATTTGTGCTACTATTTTAATACAAAAATGCTTATAGATAAATTACTTTAAATAGTGATTCAAAAAAGAAAATATATTGAGCCCAATATTTTTTGGTTATTTTTCCGATTTATATGTTGAAACTTTATATTAACTATACAATACATTTTTTCAAGGTTAAAGAATGTTTACTTTGTAAAACATGAAATATTGAAAAATAAAACAGATTTTATTGGAAAACATCAGAGAATGTCGTGGATTTTCCTTTTTTCACATAAATATTGTCACTCAAATTCATCATGCTTTATTTGATGAGTACCCATTAAAAATCTCAAATATGCATATTTAATAACACAAATACCATTAAAAACTGCCTGTTCAAAGTGCTGAACTGTAGCCTGAAGTCAGCTGGCTGCAGTTGCAGGCAGACATGTGTGTTTTAAATTTGGCAGCCCCATTCACATAAAAATATGACCTTCAATGGACTGCTGTGAGAAACACCTTCCTTCGCTAGATATACAGTATATCACCAAAAGTATGCCTACTTTAACATCTAGAAGAACTTTGATGACATCCAATTCTTAATCTAAAAGGTCCAATTGGTTAATGGACCAACCGTTGCCAGCAATAGCGACCTATTCTGTAAACATCTTTCACAAGGTTTAGTATTATGTTCATAGTTAGATGAGAAAACTAGAATTTCAGCCACCACTCTAATTCCCAAAGGTGAACCAAGTTTCTCCACACCAAACTTTACACACCTGCAGCCATGGACGTTATTGTAACACCAGTACTTTTGGTGATATAGTGTACATACAGACAAGCCATGAATATTGATTTGATTGAATATTGATCACTCTAAAGTAATTTTAAAGATTAAGAACACATCTAAACTGCAGACAAATTTGAAAAAAACCCTCAACTAAATGCTTTAAATGATATTTATCTAGCACAAAAACAAATACGTCACACAGATGTCAGGTATATTGGGCCACCACGGCAGCAAACTGCTGCTGTCACCTGAAGAGATACTTAGACGAGGAACCACAGTCAACATTTCCAATTGTGTGAAAATAAAATGAAAATTACATATCATTATTACTATAATGAAAATACCCAGAGCAAGTTACAGCAGGACTTGAAAATATCCAGTTCAATTCAGAAAATGGAAGAAAAACATTAAAAGACATTAAAAAGAGCTGATAAACAGTGTCAGAACAGGTGAAGATAAGTGTAGAAATGCAAATAATTGACATATTTAATAACTTAACTATTGCATAAAACTGTGGAAGTATTGTGGATGGTTGCACTTTTTAAAAAGTGAATTTGTTCAGCCTTTGACATTTTCATTCCTGCACTTTATTGACAATTATATAAAACATTGTTATTATGCATGTTTTCTAAACATATTTCTCATGAGAATGAGACAGATTAGTTGTAGAAATATAAGTAAAATAAAATGTACAAAATAAAGCTTAAACTAAATTACACAAAATGTATCTAAAATTATTTTTAAAACAAATCTTGGTTTTCCATTTAAATTCTTTTTGAAAGTAAATAATGGAGTATTATTTATTGAGTTGTATATATGCACGCATAATACATCTTAAAGCAGAGAATATAGCTTTTTTTCTGTCTGCACGCTGCCCTTTCTGTTGTCTCAATGCTTAGGCTCATCCAAACATTGATGAAACTCAACATGGAAAGTTCTCTGCAGTGCAGCAGGATTAGAGATGACTCAGAATGGGAAGGCATTTCTTCAGGGAGACACAGTGATTCGTTTTAACTAGCATGCCCATTGTAAAGAAACCAGGTGATTACGGTGGAACTAACAGGATTGGGTTGATGCCTTTACACTGAGAAAAGGGAGTAACAAAACAGACAAACACAATCGCATTAAGGCATACAATCACACCGTGTAACAACAGAATAAAAGCATAAGAATGTATTCTGAAGCATGCATATTTTAGCACGTAAGCGGGCATTGTAATGCAATGGCTTCTTGTAAAGCATGCGCACATAGCTGCCGTTTTGTTAAAATAAACTTATGCAGATCTGGATCATGTCCCGTCGTAACTCCATCACAACAGGGGAATAAGATCTGCAACTTATCAGCCGATAATCATGTTTCTGTCTCAGCCTCGTTTCTCCGGTCTTCTGTTTTGCCAGATGTTGTTTCTGGAGCGTGAATTAAACCTGTACAATAAAAACAAATTGAGTGCTTGCTGTTGTGCTCCTTCTGAAATATTGCTAGGATTGTAGAAGTGTTCCGCGTCACCATATACCTTCTTAACCAAGGCAAGAACATCTCTAGCCTGTGATATCTCCATTGCATTCCAGACTTGAATATACACTGCTCAAAAAAAACACTCGTCGTCACACTCGTGGTAGCATGAGACGGACTCTACAACCCACACAAGTGGCTCAGGTAGTGCAGCTCATACAGGATGGCACATCAATGCGAGCTGTGGCAAGAAGGTTTGCTGTGTCTGCCAGCAAAGTGTCCAGTGCCTGGAGGCGCTACCAGGAGACAGACCAGTACACCAGGAGACGTGGAGGAGGCCGTAGGAGGGTGACAACCCAGCAGCAGGACCGCTACCTCTGCCTTTGTGCAAAGAGGAACAGGAAGAGCACTGCCAGAGCCCTGCAAAATGACCTCCAGCAGGCCACAAATGTGCATGTGTCTGCACAAACGGTTAGAAACTGACTCCATCAGGATGGTATGAGGGCCCGACGTCCACAAATGGGGGTTGTGCTCACAACCCAACACCATGCAGGATGCCTGGCATTTGCCAGAGAACACCAGGATTGACAAATCCACCACTGGCGCCCTGTGCTCTTCACAGATGAAAGCAAGTTCACACTGAGCACATGTGACAGACGTGACAGAGTCTGGAGACACCGTGGAGAGCAATCTGCTGCCTGCAACACCCTTCAGCATGACCGGTTTGGCAGTGGGTCAGTAATAGTATGGGGTGGCATGTCTTTGGAGGGCCACATGGCCCTCCTTGTGATCGCCAGAGGTAGCCTGACTGCCATTAGGTACCGAGATGAGATCCTCAGACCCCTTGTGAGACCATATGCTGGTGCGGTTGGCCCTGGGTTCCTCCTAATGCAGGACAATGCTAGACCTCATGTGGCTGGAGTGTGTCAGCAGTTCCTGCAAGATGAAGACATTGAAGCTATGGACTGGCCCGCCCGTTCCCCAGACCTGAATCTTATTGAGCACATCTGAGACATCATGTCTCGCTCCATCCACCAACATCACGTTGCACCAGAGACTGTCCAGGAGTTGGCGGATGCTTTAGTCCAAGTCTGGGAGGAGATCCCTCAGGAGATCATCGTCCGTCTCATCAGGAGCATGCCCAGGTGTTGTAGGGAGGCAAGTGGAGGCCACACACAATACTGAGCCTCATTTTGACTTGTTTTAAGGACATTACATCAAAGTTGGATCAGCCTGTAGTGTGTTTTTCCACTTTAATTTTGTGTGTGACTCCAAATCCAGGCCTCCATTGGTTAATAAATTTGATTTCCATTGATGATTTTTGAGTGATTTTGTTGTCAGCACATTCAACTTTGTACAGAACAAAGTATTCAATAAGAATATTTCATTCATTCAGATCTAGGATGTGTTATTGGAGTGTTCCCTTTTTTTTTGAGCAGTGTATATTCATCAGTATTGTTCACATGATTTGTCTGCATTGTATGTGCTTGTGCACAGTTTTGATGAGGCCCATCAAAAAAGGTACAAAATAATCAAGAGATTATTATTATCGCGTGGCGTAGTGGTAGAGTGCCCGCCCCATACACAGAGAGCTCGGTTCTTGACACAGCCGTTACGACCTTTTTTTTTAACCTCTTTCCTTTCCCTCCTCCCCACCTTCTCTCTGCCTAATTTGGAAAAATGACTAAACTAAAAGGCCAATAGTGCTGCAAACAAATACAAAAAATAAATAAATAAATAATCATGAGGCCCCACTCTGATCCTTGTGAAACTTTAAACATAAGTTGAGAAACACATTTAAACACAAGATTTCTTCTTCCTCGCAGATACAAATCCTCAGATAAACATGTTACATGAACACCAGAACAAAACTAAAATCAGTGCACGTAAAAAACATTATCATTGGCTCATTGGGTAAAAGAAAACTTCAGGAAAAAGCTGTATTATTAGAATTCAGTTCCAGTTATTGGTTTATGCATCTTTTCCACACTACTGCAAATCTTACATTAGTACTGACCTTTGTCTGGAGAGGATGGAGTTACATAAACCATACATCTAAATTGAAATATCACAGAAAACATCATGTATTTTGGAAATTTTATTCAAAATCTGAAATTCATATTTTCTAGAGTTATTTCATACACTGATGAATTTTAAGCATTCATGTCTGTAAAAGGCACGGCCGTTCAATCAGTAGCACTGTTGCCTTATAGCAAGAAAGACCTGGGTTTAAATCTTACTGCATGGAGTTTGTATGTTTGGATATAGGTGGGTACAGACAATGGATAAATTAATAGACATTGCTACACAATCTTAACAGCCGTCCAGCAAAAAGACAATGCTAAACAAGATCGGATGACCACTGAGTGCTGCATATAAAAGGGAAGTTAAGTAGAAGGAAAAAGTGAGTTAGAAAAGGGTGCACAAGCAACAGGAATCACCACTACTTGAGAGGATTGTAATTTAAATTCTATTGAAGTGGGGGACATTCACAAGGACCAAGTGCTGCAACACACAGATACATCCAAGACAAAAAATGCAACTGTGACATTCCTTGTGCTAAGCCACTCCAGAATCACAGTCCAGACAGAAGACTGGAGGAAGAGTGGAGAGGCACATAATTCATGTTGCTTGAGGTCCAGTGTGAAGTTTCCAGTCAGTGATGATTTAGAGAGCCATGTCGTCTTCTGGTGTTGGATTGTGTTTTGTTAAGTCCAAATTCAGAGTAAATATCTACCAGGAAATTTTAGAACAGCTTCATGCTTTGCTATGCTGGCAAAGCTTATGGGGAGCTGATGTTATTTTCCAGCTGTATCAATAGCTGGTTTAATGACCAACAGAATTGATGCAGAATTAAAGAAATGAAAAACTAAACTTTTTGATGATATTCTAATTTATTAAGTGGAACCTATAATCTAAATTATTTATATACCAAAAACAAAAAATACTACATTTTGGCAGTAAAATAAATGCTTATGCACAGGATAAAAAATTAATTTAATTTAAAATAATTAATTCTACGTTTATGTTCATAAAACTCTTCTGAGCCAAAATGAATTGTACTGTGGCTGTCATGTACTGTCTTTAATATTGTGGTGTTAAAGAGGTCATTTCTGAGACCAGGCCAGGAGACTGATGCTGATCTCATTGATTTCAGAACACCAGAGGTCAGTACTGCAGCAATACACTGCATACATTGCATCTGTTTTGTAAGAGGCTGCTTGTCATGCACATCAAATCTGACACAATTCTAGACTAAAAACGGTGTACATGAGATGTTCACTCAGTAAAGCTGCAAAAAACTCTGAAGTAATGAAGTTCAGAGACAGTTGTGTTTTACTTTCAGTGTTTATCTCCCTCCTCCTCCGTCTATGCTAGGAGGATTTTATGAGCCGAGGTCTTCCTCATAAAGCAAGGGATTTCTTTCCCTTATCACAGATGATGACTTAGTGCAGTGATTGCTTTGCTTTATCATAAAGAATGTTCTGTTTCTATGTATTGTGCTGTGCTCATGTTGTTTTGTTTACAGTTATTTTTCAATCAAAGAACAAACAATGGTTTAGGAAAACACTTTATAAATGTTTACTTCCATCTTTTATTCTTTTAGCCTTCAGCTGCTGTTGAAAGGAAATACAAATTACAGTTGCTATGTTAATGTAAATTCAAGATGAACCATCACTGCTAAACAGTTTTCTCTACCACAATGTTCAACATGTCCGATGTTTGAATAAAATGAGGAAACCTAATCTAAAACTTTTTCTCTCCTATTATCCCTGAAAAACTGAATCCATTTGCTCTTGTTGTAATAACCTGCAGGGCTCCACCCACAGCAAAAACATTTGATGGACCACTTTAACTGACATTTTATTAGGAGGTTGTGCCTCTCAACAAGATCTTATTTCCACATGGAAGCTCTTTCTCTCCTCTCACAGATTCAGTCCTCATCGCTTTGAGTCTTAGATTCAGTCATTCCCTTACAATTTGACTTCTAATCATTAATTTTACATCCAATTAACCTGAAAGAGCAGAGTGTCATAAAGCAGCAGCCTAAAAAATGCACCATCATTGTAACCACTTCTGTGCAGCCTAGACTTGTAGGTCAATTAAATTCTGAAATTGCTCAAAGCCAAAATGTAAATCAAAGATTTGATGAAAACATGTCAAAAATTTAAAAAAGCATTAAATGATCTTAAAGAATTAACTTTTCCACTTAAAAACATGGGAGACAATGCGTTTTATTTTAGCTGAACTAAGACTTTCCATGAGTAAGATGACATATTTTTTATTCTTGCTTTACAAAAACTGTTAAACAGAGTTTAAGCTACATTAAAACAGTTTTCAAATTTTGCTCCACTTGCAAATGATTTTTGCAGGCATGCTGCATTGCTATCCTAGTTACAATGATGTCCAAAACATCTAAGCAAGAAGCAAATCTCTGCGTGCTGATTGCTGAGGACCACAATGGGTTCCATTTGTTAATGAAGATTTTAATTCTGTGAGTTTACCTGCTGGTTAAAGTTAAACAGATTGCCTACAACCCAAACAAACAAATCGAAGAACAAGAAGAAATGCATTTGTCCTTTAGATGTAAAATATGTCAGGTGTCATTAGTAATTGTACTGCCAACATTTGTGATGCCATGTAGCTACAAGTTCAAAACAATGAACAAATTGTTACGATTTACATCCCATCTTTGCTTAATGCTGTTTGACAAACACTACATGATCCATTTAATGTGACAGTAGAAAAACTTGATGATTTTTTTTATGTTTGCTCCATGCAAATCTGAACTAACACACACATTTACAGAGTGGTTTCAGTGCTTGTGTGAATGAACTGACATATGGCCATTGAGCATAGAAATTCAAAACTAATGAACATTTTTAATGCAATGTTACACATATTTATTTAGAAATGATCTCACATTTACAAACTGAAATGTACTAAGACAAGTTCATAAATTTTTCACAAGAACAACAAAACAAGAGTACAAGTTTATAAGGAACAACACCACAGTATTCTCTTAAAAGTTAATTAGAGGATGCTGTCAGTCTGTCTTACCTTGACATTAGGCTTCCTTGTTGAGAATCCTCTGAACCATCCTAGAAGAGAAGAAAATTACCATTGACTAAAATAGATGACAACACAGAATCAGTAAAGAGATAAACATGGTTGAGACAACAGTTTGACTAGGTTTAATAAAAGCACTTTGAGAAAGGTATTTGATCTGATTTTGACCTTTTATTTCTCAAAACAAACTGTGAAATCAAGTCAAAGGAATCGAAGCATAAGTTGTCTCTGGTGTAAAGCAAATACTGTTTAGGACAGACATCATTCAAATATACCAAAAAAAACAAATCCAACCAAAATCAATAAGACAATTCTTTTCTAGATCTGCAAACGTTTTCCTAGTTACATGAAAAAGAAAAATGGGATCAGGCTTATATGTGCCTAAAATTACCCTTAAAGTAAAATTTCAAATTATACTTGAGTTCCTGAAAGACCATTTAAGGACTCCGTCCATATTCACAGTGCAACTGTAACCCACATGTTCTGGTAAATATCAGATGTTTAATATTTATTTTACCTGATTCAGTTTCTATTTTAAGAATTCAAGTATTAAGTTTAAAACTGAGTTCAGTGCTTACCGAAATGTACAAAGCAATAAACATTCTAGATCACAGGTGAAAAGACAGATTACTCAAAGAAATAAACCCTGAACCATGACTTCAAATATGCTTTCCAGATCTAAGCATTGAAGTACAAGGCTGATATAAAACTAACATGACTAATGTATGTAGGATTTTTTTCTGTAGGCAAAATGCATATTTAGTTTTGATTTAGCATCCTGTAGTCTAAAAGGAACTATAAATGTTTGATTATATGATAAAATAAAGAGTTGTAGATAAAAAAAAACTTGAGTCATTGACCTGGGGTGTTTAAGTGTGTCTCTGTGTCTCTGTGTGAGCGTGTTTGGAGAGGTTGAAGGGTAAGGTTGATGACCTAGTTGAAGTGAGTTTACATCGTATGCAATGAGCTCATGAATCTGGATGACAAAGTCTGATGGAGACACTGATGGACATGAAGCCCCGGAGCTGGAGACAGATTCAGTCCAATGCGCTTTACACTGTGTGGGTGGCTATGTGTATGCATATGTTATTAGATTTTCTATCTTTATAAGGAGCATTATGCAAACATGAATGGACGAAACTAATTTGTCCAACGTTAATAACAAAACTGTAGATGGTAGTATTTTAGCACTTTACCAGCTATTCCTTTATTAATGCCACTTTCTTGACTTCTTCAAACTGCTTTACTACAAGGTTTTATCAAAGTACATAGAAGGCCTTGCATTTCTTCTCAGACCTCTTGTCTCTGATACTGCTAAATAGGATCCAGATTAACCAACTTCTTTCAGAAGTCATCTAATCAAAAAATCCCTATTCAGTGTAATATAATCTCAGTATAAATCCAGATGTTCTGTAAAGGTCAGAGAACATTAGTGAAAAACAGCATCATGAAGAGCAAGGAACACACCACACAGGTCAGGGATAAATTTATATAAAAATGTAAAGCAGGCTTGGCTATAAAACAATTTCACAAGATTTAATCATCTTACACAGTACTGTTTGATTCATATTTAAAAATGACAGAAATGTAACACAAATACAAACTCACTAAAACATGGCCCTCCACCTAAACTCATAGGCCAGGCAATGACATGTTTTATTAAGTACAAATAATTACAAATAATAAAAATAATAATACAAATAAAAACCATGTTTGATTCTTCAGATTGTCACCTGAGGCTTTATTGTGAAAAATGTGGAAAACGGATATAAAAAAGGATATAATACACCTTTGCAAGGCTTTGGATTATGTACATGGTTAAATCAAAGTGGGAATTTTTAAGAATCAGATCTTGGGAAAATAAAACTGGATTTTTTTTTTGTAAATGAAGAGAGTTAAAACTAAGTTTATAAATATTTATGATGTTCATGCGAAAAACTTAAAGTCTGACTGGGGGAAAAATGTGCATCACATTTTGAATTTTTCTGCAGTTTTCTGAATTAATTACTGCAGTTTGACAGAAGAAACAGTAGTACTCATTAACACAACCCAACTATCACGAGACACCCCAAATTATGTTTCTCAGATATGAGTCGTTTTGCCTACAGACATTAAAAGATCTTTCTCCACTCAGCCTCACTGTTTGCATGCTAGGGTAAGAATCAGATTAGTGATAGGCAAAACTGGGTCGGTTTCAGCTTCTTGTCACTGATGGACCTCCTTCTTTTGCAAGTCTGAGAGTACAGCAGTCTTCCCACATGGAGGAACATCCATCAGATGCCTCAGCAGAGTAGGGAGCTGTCATCAAAGTAGACTCAAGTTGAAATAAAACCTTGACAGTTAAAAATTACTTATATCCAGGGAGTTAGTATTTCAGAGCCCACAGACAGACATTCTCTCAGACAGGAGAGACATCATTTGTCTCCATCTGAGTGGAAATGAAAATGATTGTTTCTGCAGCTATTGAAATTTAGGAGGTGAGCGATACTTCTTACTTTCACAGGAAGGAAAAAGAGACAATTATTGATCTTAAAATGGTATATTATACTGCTTTGAGCATATTAGAATAAAAACTATTTACTTCATAAAAAGTGTTTTTTCAACTTCAACAAGTAGGCAGAACTTAGAAATTAGAACGATTTGTAACAGCATGACAAAGAACTGATATGAATGTGACAAAATGTTGTTTTTGCAGAATTAATGTTTTGAAACAATTTAGAAGGAAATGTACATCTGGGGAAGTTTTTATGTACGGTTATAAAATAACGGCTCTCTGAAATGCTTAACATATGGCATAAATCAGAGTTTCTGACAGGATACTTCAAATTAACTTTCATCTTATCGTCCTGCAAAATTATGAGATTAATTTCTCTGTGGCACTCCATAATCTGATTTGAATATGGAGATGAAAGTCTAAATGACTGGCTAATTAATAACATATCAAGACGCATTTCTCACCAGCAATAAGATGGCTTATTCCCCGGTCTCTCATCTATATGATAATCACAGAGTGGTTGAAGCCGCACTGTCAGGGTCCATTTCTAATGGTTCTAATGGTTAACAACAAAATCTCTGGGAGGCACTATAAATGTTATCTGAATATCATAAATCTTTGAAAGTAAAGGTCACAGAGCAGGTGGTTGAGTGGTAGATCCATGCATACACAGGTGCATGTATATGCATAATTTGTCCTTTGAAACGCAGGCTTTCCATGATGAAGAATAATAATTTTCCACCCGCAACAAAAGACCTCACCCTGTAGTTATTAGAATAATCATTTTGCAGTATTATGAACATAATCCACAATAATAATCATGATAAATCATTTTCAAAGGACGGCAACTCTCAAGGGGCCTCTTCTGTGGTATTAACCGATAGACTAAACCTAGCTTATAACAGGCGCTGTATTACGAAACGATTTTTATCAGGCAATCAAATCAGACAAATGAGTCTTAAATGATGCTTCATATTGCTGTAGAGATCACCTCGAGCTAGGTTATGAGAAAAGAAATTATTTGTTTAACCAATAATGGAACCCAAGAGGAGCATCTTACTCTAACTTCGGTTATGACCATGATTTAATAGAGGTGTAAGCTGCAGCTGAGGCCCCAGTGTCACTATCTGCAGGCTGAGAAAACACAAATACAATCAATGTGTATGTGTTGAGTTACTGGTGGTCAAACACAAATCATTTTGTTTAAACACAATTCAGAACAGTGCAGTCATCTTCAAATTACCGATGTTACTGTGGAAAATTGCACCCTGAGGGGAAATGTGACCTTTCATAACAACCTATTTTCTGAACTTTAAGGTAACATTGCACCACCACACCGGAAAAACATGCATTTGCATTATTACTGTTCACAATGGTTATCACAAAATTTCTTGACTTTTCTCTTTCTCCTCTATCATCATGGTGTACCATCATTTGCTGAGATTTAGTATCTTTGTCAAATGCCGACATCAACAGCACTGAGAAGCCATCCAACTGGAATTACATTATATTAGTGAAGTAAAGCACACACACATCAAATGTGAACCTTAACCAACAGAAGTGATTTGTTACAGGACACTTCTAATGGGACCACAGATATAGCTTTAGATTTAAGGAAAGCAAACCCATCTCCATGCACGTGCTGGCCCAATATCTTATACATAACATGAGATATATATCTGTGTCTGTATCTGACTGGTTGATTCCTGCCTGACTAGTCTCCCAGTAGTCTGCTGAGCTGGAGTCAGTGGACTCCACACACCGCTGATTAGAATGCTTTTCTCAGTGGAGGAAGGTGATCACCCATTCCATAACTTCAACTGAGTTGAACCTTTTATTTTGTCTGCATTGTATGTTTTGTTTAGTTTGTGTAAAGAATGAATGAAACTGTTGCAAAGTTACATTTCTCATTGCATACCAGAGAGGTGAACACAGTTCATTTCCATCAAACAATGTACAGATTAACTAGATATTTAATTAGGAGTACCAAAATTACTTCTATTTGCCAAAGTTGAGAGAGTTTTCTTTCCATACACATTTCTTTAGTATTTGTAACAACTGACTTTTAAACTGCTTGAATAGGGTCAATCGTTTAGGGGTACTTCCACAATCTTCTTACAATTTGTTTTGCAAAATTTGGCCCATTCCTACAAACAGAACTGGTGTAATTGAGGCAGGTTCACAGCCCACCTTACCTACACACATTTTTTTATAGTTCTGCCCAAAAATGTTCTTTGGATCAGGGTTTTATGATGGCCACTCCAAGACATTGATTTTGATGTCCTTAAGCCACTTTGTAAACATTTTAGTAGTATGATTACAGTTATTGTTCATCTGGAGGACCCATTGATGCCCAACCGTTATCTTCCTGAATCATGCCTTGAGATGTTGATGCAATATTTCTGCATAATGTTCTCGTGACACCATGTGTTGGGACCCACAGCCATGGAAACAACACGAAAGATGCGTTACAAACTTTTCTGGAACTTTGGGGGGTAGCAGCAGACTTCCCATGATGCCACTGGCTGTATAAAAGCCCCCCCTTTCCAAGGAATTTTTCTCTTCTACCCGGACTCTGTGCGAGGCTGGCCAGAGAGACAGCGCTCTAGTGTCTCTTTGGTGGCAAACAGACATAAACTCTTCAACTGGATCCGAGAGTGTCATACGATCACGCGATCATATGCACAAGTTAAGTACAAATGAATCACTGTTTGTGTATCCGGTATTCATTCATAAAAAGGGGTAATTAAGGTATAAGCATTGCTTGACTTTCTCTCTGAGGCCTGCAGAAGCAAACAGTGTTCCAGAGTGTTCCCTGCAGAGACGCTGTCTCTACAAAGCCGAGTGGAGCAGTTTCCCAGTCTGAAAGGAGGACAACAGGGGACGCATAACCGTGGTAACATGGAGCTTGGTCGGCCCAACAGCAACTCTCCCCCCCAGGCCAGAGTGATTTAAGTGTTTGCAAACCTCTAAATCTCAGAAAAGTATTTAAGATTTTGATTTTAAAAATTCTCACTCAAATTATTCTGGTAGCCAGTGAAAAGTAATAATTTTGGTGATCCTAACTGACCCTAAAACAGGAAATGTTAAGCCAGATGTAATGTCAGACAGTGAGAAAAAAAAAGTTCATGATTCTTTTTATGCAATGTATGTAAATATCTGGTTTCAACCATATTTTAGCCATTAAACAACAAAATAACTACTTCTCTGGGATTTAATCATGTACACATGATCATGCAGTGCTAAATTCAAAAGAAAGAATAATTTTCTAGTGAATTCTGAATTTCATTTTTTGGTTTGTTACACCTTCAAGAAGCAAACATAAATGCATGTCCTCTGTTGGCATCATTCCCTGGTGCTGTATCTTTTTGAGGGCAAAAAGGTGTATATTGACAGCCCCTGCTTCACATTACATTGAAATATGCTGCATCCATTCTGAGGGGGTGTCAATTTCATGATAAAGTGTGACACTTTAAAATGTCACTGCACCTTGAAGCCATGGCCAACTCTATATCTTTGCTCTGCCTTTGGACGCGAAGCTCTCCCATCACTCACATTTTTGTTTCACTCCAACGCTGATGGATAAAATTCACTGGTGTTTATCAATATTACTACTAAGGTCCAAATGGAAATTTGAAATGTGGTTTTACACCTAATTCTTTATAAACACTGGTAGAACTCGCACAGTCATGACAAAATAAGATATTGTTTCACAGAGGAGGACATATTAAAAATGATCTGGTCAAAAATCATGTTTATATAAAATCATTTTTAATCTTATCTCAATAGTAGTAAAACACACGGCCGACTTTTATAACATAAAGATGAAGCCAAAATAAAAAAGCTGTGTATGAAAATCATGGGCCCCAATCGGACCTGGAAATAACAACTAAACGTGATGCAGGTGTGTGTTGCCAAGAAGGAAAGTCATCAGCAATGACCATAGAGATTCAATTGCATTTCTGTTACTTAAACTACTACTGCTACAAATCTCTGAGTTGGTGCAATCTGCTGGGTTTCCTTAGCTAGAAAAACTTTTTATCCAGTCAGTCATTTTCTACCGCTTATTCCATAGTGGGTCGCGGGGGAGCTGGTGCCTATCTCCAGCAGTCTATGGGCAAGAGGCAGGGTACACCCTGGACAGATCGCTAGTCCATCGCTTTTTATCCAATTTGAATAAATAACTGAATCTGACTGCACTGTTCAGTGGTTAGGATTAATTGGAATGTATGTACCTGACTGTTGTGAAGTGCCTTGAGACGACATGTTGTGAATTGGCGCCAAGTAAATAAACTGAATTGAATTGAATTAAACAAGGGAGGCATTAAGGCCATTTCCGAACAGCTGTCCATCACAATCCATAACATACAATGAGGATGAGCAAAAAAGAGAGTTAAAATAATTGTAAATACACCCAGCAATGTCCTGGCATATTCACCCACTGTCAGAAAGTGTAATGCTCAGAGAGAGAGCACAAATATCCAAAACATCTCAGACTCTCCATGGCCCAATATGAGAGATGTTAAAGTTCATGACAGTCCATTACAAAAAAACTGAACCTGTATGGCATGTTTAAAGCCAGAAGCCCTCTTCTGTTTGAGAAGAATTTGGCAGTTTAAATCAGGCTTGTAAAACTTCAAAGGATGAAATGCCTGGCCAAAACACACAAGAGCAAAAACAGCATCTTAGCTAAAACACCCAAACCACCTGTCAAGTAAGGTGGTGGAAGGGTGATGATTTGGGTTTGTTTTGCAATTATTGAACCCCTCTGTAAACCAACGTTTTCTAGTGCCTTACATGATCTATGCAGCATCTGAAGCTTGACAGAAACTTGGTGATCAACAGGACAATGATGAAAAGCACATGAGCAAGACTACAGCACAATGGCTGGAAAAGAAAGAAATAAAGATGTTAAAAAGGCCCAGTTAAGGTAAAGACTTCAACATGACTAAAATGCTGTCGGGGACCTTGTGACAGCTGTGCAGAAACAAACACGTGCAAACCTCAATTAACTAAATCAATTTTTCAAACTGATAAAGTAATATGAAAAAGAATGACTTTAATCTTTCTGTAATAACCAATGATGGTGTGGAATCTGGATTATGTTCTGGTACACCTGAGTTACAATTGAACAAATTTTAGAACCAGATAATTTTCACTGTCTTAATACATAAAGCTCTACAAGTGAAAGAGAGTGTACTTTCTTTTTACAAAGACTGTCACTCTTCTTCATAAAAAATAATCTTGTTAAGATTTTGTAGAATGATCTCATTAGGTAAAGATTAGGCAAAATATTCAAAAGTTTAATATGGCACAGTCATTGTGTTTTAAACCTAAGTAGCTTCAATACAAGCTTACAGGCTTAATGGCAAAATCATTAAGGACAAAACATTCTAGGATGCTTACCAGGCAGTTGTTTCCAAATTTCAAATCACTAGCTTTCTATACCATAATCCCTACTGGGTTGGATAATATTGCAGAAAGTGGTAGCTGCTTTGATATAGTGAGAAAAGTCCATTTGAATGTGAGTTTTACTTCAATTATGAACACTAATTTCTGGAATTGAGCATTGAAGCATTTCTGCAGCAACTAATTTCAGAAAAAGAACATCAAATACACTCCGCAAATATTTCTTTGACTGGTCTCTTCAACATCCACTCTTATCAGGGCTCTTTCAACTAAAACATTATTCAGATATTGACAGCAATTGTGTGAATCATCAAATTGTCCTGGGGATCTCTGATAAAAGTTAGGCCTGGTTTAGCCTGATAATCATTGTGCATCAGAGGGAACACTGTGATGCCAATTTCTGCCACATGAACTCAGATAATACCCTGTGTCCCTCACTAGCAGCTTTGCATTTCATAACCAGAGCAAATTAGATGCTGATAGGGTGCCATGGGAACAGTCGAACCTTTGATACAACTGGTCAGTAGGCACAGCAAGAGAAGGGGAAATGTGAAGAAGTGGAGCTGAAGAAGCTGAAAGGAATAACAGGAAGAAGAGGGAGGAAGACTAAATAAAAAAAACAGTAAGGAGGATTGCAGAGGATGACAACACAAGAGCATAAGGATACTGGAAGAGAAAAGTTAATCCATGCAATTTGCTTCCATCCATCAACAGAACATTCCTCCCTCTTCGTCTGCATCCCTTAGCTCCTTGCAGACATCTTACCACCGGGATGAGGAAAAGCCTAATCAGCCACTGGCACTGGATATATGCTATTGTCCTGCCCAGCTGTCCCTAATAGGCCACATTCTCCATCATTATCTCCAAAACAACATATTCCAACTTCAGAGGCATTCTGGCTTGAGCTGGAAATTTTGGGAGTCAAGTTAGGAGTAAATGTACAATTAGCATTAGCTAATAACTTTGGCCCTTATCCAGACTATTTGCAACCATTAGAAAAAGAGAACTGCAATATGTAGTGTGTTGCTTTTCTTTAGCACTTCTGTGTGTAAAAGCTGAGGCAGCATCCATAAGAAAGCTTTTCTATCTTGTGTAGTAACTGTCTGGACTAGCAGGGGAAAATGACTGACTGAGGCTAACAGAGGGACAAGAGGCTACTGCCTTAATGAACACTTTTTCGCATTCACACTAACATGATTACGTTAGTTTGAAGCTAGAATTTTCTACCATTTAGGAAAATAAACACTACAGATATTTCTCAAATTTAATGCTTTTTAATGCACTTGGACATGTCTTGATGAATAATATATGTTTTATGACGGTGCATCTCAAGAAACTGAAATATCTCCAAAAATGTATTTATTTAAACAATTTAATTCAAAAAGCAAAACCTATACATCATATAGATTCATTAGTCACAGTTATATATTTCAGGTGTTCATTTGTTAAATTTGATGATAATAATGAAAACCCAAAAATCTGTTTCACATAAATGTGAATATCTAAAAAAAAAAACATTTTTAATACAGAAATGTTACGTTATGTCTAGTTTATGGCCTATGCAGACCATGCAGAAGATTGCTGACTTTACAGCTGTCCACCAGACAATCCTTGGCACCCTCTACAAGTGAGGCTAAATCACAAAGGACCCAGGTCAAAGAAGCTGGCAGGGCTGTATTTAATTATCGGAAAGTTGAGTTGAAGAAAAAGTCTAGAAAAATGTATATAGGAATAACCACACGCCACCCCACAAAGACATACAGTATCCGGGACATGGCCTACACCTGTCACAATCATTTTGTTGAGTCACTTCTGAACCAGAAACAATATCAGAAGAGGCCTGGTCTAAGTAGGAAAAGGACTGTTGCCCTCCTTTGAAATTAAAGTAAATTTTGAATTTCATTTTTAATTAGTTCCAATGTCTGAAGGAAGAGCATAGAGATACCGAATTGAGGTTGCTGGAGGTCCAGTGCGATATCCATGCTGGCAAGATTTTTGGAGCTTCAGTTTTAATTTTCCAGTTGAATATGGCATCCACTCACACTTCTAAAAATACCAGTATCGTCATTAAAGCAGGTATCACCTATAGGGTATTTTCAAGAGGAAGATATGAGACACTGGACCAAATAACAGATTTGCAGAAGGCTGCTATTAAAGCAACCTATGCTTCCTTAACACCTCAGTAGTGCCACAGACTGACCACCTCCAAACCACACTGCTTTGCAAGTATTGAGAGCATATACTGTACTGTATTAGATGTACTTTTAAGTAGGCTGACTTCTTTGTTAAAAATCCTTTCCTTCTGAGAAACTGAAATTTGTGTTTTTATTAGCTTTATGCAACATTTATCAAAACTGACAACACATGTACAGTAACAGTCCTTATGCATGGAAGAAGATCAATAAATGATTACAATCAATAACATTTTCCAAAATATATTTACCTAATCAGTTTGTAAAATCAAAGCATTGCTTTTAGTTGTGTACATTAGGTTCATTAGAACATTAAGTTTGAGTGCAAGTCGCAGAAGATGTTTTTAGGTTGTATTTTTGATTATAAGGGTGTTCATTCATAATTCCGTCATTCACCATTAATCCTGTGAGCTCAATATTCTAACTGGGGAGTAAAGCCCTCAATTCTGGAAATGACCTGATCAGTCTTAAGAGGATAAGGTAAAGTATCATAAGGTTCCAGAGGTTACAACACTGCAAACCTGATTATTGTCTACAAGAATCAGAAGGCAAGATAACATTTTGCTGCCTATGGACAAACTTTTTTCTTTTTCCCATTTATGATGAGATTATGTATTTTATTTTAGGATAATAGAGCATTTTTATTAGTATACTATAATGTGAAACAAAACGGCTATCTACACAGTTTTTCATCACAGCATAGTTCCTCTTTAAGCTTTTCTGCAGTTAAGTAAAATGGTAATTTTATTTTGTGTGTCTGCCCACAATTTTATTATTCTTTATGTATGCAGAAAAAACAACATGAAGAAAACATGTAATTATATATTTATGCTAAATCTTAAAAGGTATGCTTAATGTTTACTCTGGGTTTATACTTACTTAAAAAAAAGAAAGAAGAAAAAGTACATAATTACATACATAAAACGATATTTATGAGACAAAAGTCTTACCTTCACATGTTTCCAAGATCTGCACTGTCTCCCCCACCTCCAGAGCCAAACCCTGAGTCACTGAGCCTCGGAAGTTACAGATGACTGTAAAGAAAGGGACATAAAATGAAAGATGAGATCCTGAAGAGATGATGAAGGTGTAAAAATCACAGCCATTGTAGAGATAACAGAGAGCTCTGATGAGCAAAGATAATGTCATGAAAGATTAATTTCATTCTCATTAAGGAAGAGACTATTTGATTTTGTGCAGTAGCAAGCACATCCTAATCATACAAAAGCTACGTCCCCACATATCCTCTGCACTGTCCTGTTTTGGTTCTCCAATGACAGCAGTATGATGTTAGCTTCAGAGCTTGACTGAATCCATCCACATACACTCCCATATTAGAAACTGTTTATGTTAATATTCCTCATGACTGCACTGATGCACCCAGAAAACAATGGATGTCAGAGCTTATTCCAGAGCCTTAGTCACTGTAAGTCACTTTGTACAAGGCTGAAATATCAGGTGTCAAAAAAATCAATCACCTGAGGGTAGATAAAGGTCTCAAACTACTGAAAACAATAGTAATACTTTTATACTTGACTTATTCTCCTCCTGCAACATCTCTTCACGCTCTTTTGGCCATTTAAGGTAATCTGTAACACTTTATATTCAAATTATGACGGATTTACTGCAGATTCAGAGCTCAACTGTCACAGTTTTTTAACAGGAAGCTAAAGGTCTAGAATGGTTTGGGTTCAATTATGAACTCTAGATAATGTTGTTTGGTTACATGTCCATTGTTGTATTAAATAGCAGTAGAAAACAAATGATGTTACAGAACCAGATGTCACACTTCTAAAGAGGATTTACATTATTGTATACCATATCCGGCAACAAACCTTTTAACTAAAATACATAATATGCCTGAAATAGGCCCAATATTTTGCTAGTCTGTTTTAAAAAATTTTGGAGGAAAATTCATGTAAATCAATTAATTCAAATCTACAAAAACATTTCCAGACAGCTCAGCCTATCAGGGTTCAAAACTATCCCAATGAAGTTTTAAAGCTTGTATGTTCATGTTATCTAAAATAATCCATGAAAACTCACCTCCAGGGGATTAAAAGAAAACATTGTTTTTGATAAAACATGAAGGCAAATTGCTTAGTAGGAACTCACACAAAAATTATGCCCCACTCGCTTTTTACTCGTTCAGAGAGAGGTGTTTGAAGAGGCAAGTCCGGGCCCAAGTCTATGCTCTGAATGTAGAACAAGCCTCAAGAGAAGTCTTTAACTCAGTCTATATGCATCCGTCTTTGTTAAATTGACTGTAAATGGCTTTTTGTCTGAGACATCTTAAAGATGCAATGGCTTTTTTTGCTCTTACAATCCATTGCTGCATGGCTGCATGGTGGTGCAGTTGGTAGCCCTTTTGCCTTGCAGCAAGAAGGTCCTGGGTTCGATTTCCGGCCGGCCATTGTTACATACAAATATCAGCGCTGTCTGCAACAAATCATAGATTGATTGAAAAAATACCATCTGCTGAAAGATGGTGGTAATTTTGATAGACAAAACCAAAGGAAATAAAAGCAACCTGTTGCACTGCTGGCATTACAGATAGACAAGGCAGGGGTGTCGCAGAAGGTAGAATTGATCCTCTCTTACACTGATGTTTGCCTGACTTATTTTTTCAAATAAGTCGTCTAAACATCATCATCACTCTTAGACTATTGATCTACTCATTAATCACCTCATTTTGGGACATTAAAGGATCTTTATAACATATTCATGCCTGATGCAGTCAGGCATTCTTCCTTAAGATTTGAGGTGTGCCCATTACTTGTCAGGACCTGGACTTCTATAGAAAAATAGCTTTTATCTAGATCTGTGCCTGTATTTGTAGCAGGAGCAAGGACATCTGAGACCTAATATAAAAGCAGATGAAAATTGTTCCTATCTACTGTTTGTTTTAGTTTATGCAAAAAAAAAAAAAAAAAACCTCAGCAAACAATGGAGGAAATTGCATTGGTTTGTAATCTAAAGGTTAATTTGAGTTGGATGTTGGAGAAATTGGGCTGCACGGTGGCGCAGTTGGTAGCACTGTTGCCTTGCAGCAAGAAGGTCCTGGGTTCGATTCCCGACCGGCGGTCTTTCTGCATGGAGTTTGCATGTTCTCCCCGTGCATGCGTGGGTTCTCACCGGGTACTCCGGCTTCCTCCCACAGTCCAAAGACATGCCTGTTAGGTTAATTGGTAGCTCTAAATTGCCCTTAGGTGTGTGCATGGTTGTTTGTGTGTTGCCCTGCGATGGACTGGCGACCTGTCCAGGGTGTACCCCGCCTCTCGCCCATAGACTGCTGGAGATAGGCACCAGCTACCCCGTGACCCACTATGGAATAAGCGGTAGAAAATGACTGACTGACTGACTGACTGTTGGAGAAATTTGTATTCCACAGAATACAGACAAGTAATTTCACTGTATCTTTATTTTGGTAATTTGTTACTGTTATTGTTTTACTAAATTTCGATTTTATATATATATATACATATATATAGTGCCTTGCAAAGGTACTCGGCCCCCTTGAACTTTTCAACCTCTTGCCACATTTCAGGCTTCAAACATAAAGATATAAAATTAAAAATTTTTGTGAAGAATCAACAACAAGTGGGACACAATTGTAAAGTGGAATGAAATTTATTGGATGTGTCAAACTTTTTTAACAAATAAAAAACTGAAAAGTGGGGCGTGCAATATTATTCGGCCCCTTTACTTTCAGTGCAGCAAACTCACTCCAGAAGTTCAGTGAGGATCTCTGATTGATCCAATGTTGTCCCAAATGACTGATGATGATAAATAGAATCCACCCGTGTGTAATCAAGTTTCCGTATAAATGCACCTGCTCTGTGATGGTCTCAGGGTTTTGTTCAAGGCGCAGAGAGCATCATGAAGACCAAGGAACACACCAGGCAGGTCTGAGATACTGTTGTGGAGAAGTTTAAAGCCGGATTTGGATACAAAAAGATTTCCCAAGCTTTAAACATCCCAAGGAGCACTGCGCAAGCAATCATATTGAAATGGAAGGAGTATCAGACCACTGCAAATCTACCAAGACCTGGCCATCCCTCTAAACGTTCATCTAGAACAAGGAGAAGACTGATCAGAGATGCAGCCAAGAGGCCCATGATCACTCTGGATGAACTGCAGAGATCTACAGCTGAGGTGGGAGAGTCTGTCCATATGACAACAATCAGTCGTACACTGCACAAATCTGGACTTTATAGAAGAGTGGCAAGAAGAAAGCCATTTCTCAAAGATATCCATAAAAGGTCTCGTCTAAAGTTTGCCACAAGCCACCTGGGAGACACAACAAACATGTGGAAGAAGGTGCTCTGGTCAGATGAAACCAACATCGAACTGTTTGGCCACAATGCAAAACGATATGTTTGGCGTAAAAGCAACACAGTTCATCACCCTGAACACACCATCCCCACTGTCAAACATGGTGGTGGCGGCATCATGGTTTGGACCTGCTTTTCGTCAGCAGGGACAGGGAAGATGGTCAAATTTGATGGGAAGATGGATGGGGCTAAATACAGGACCATTCTGGAAGAAAACCTGTTGGAGTCTGCAAGAGACCTGAGACTGGGACGGAGATTTATCTTCCAACAAGACAATCATCCAAAACATAAAGCCAAATCTACAATGGAATGGTTCACAAATAAACGTATCCAGGTGTTGGAATGGCCAAGTCAAAGTCCAGACCTGAATCCAATCGAGAATCTGTGGAAAGAGCTGAAGACTGCTGTTCACGAACACTCTCCATCCAACCTCACTGAGCTTGAGCTGTTTTTCAAGGAAGAATGGCCAAGAATTTCAGTCTCTCGATGTGCAAAACTGATAGAGTCATACCCCAAGCAACTTGCAGCTGTAATTGCAGCAAAGGGTGGCGCTACAAAGTATTAACACAAGGGGACCGAATAATATTGGACGCCCCACTTTTCAGTTTTTTATTTGTTAAAAATGTTTGACACATCCAATAAATTTCATTCCACTTTACGATTGTGTCCCACTTGTTGTTGGTTCTTCACAAAAAAATTGAATTTTATATCTTTATGTTGGAAGCCTGAAATGTAGCAAAAGGTTGAAAAGTTCAAGGGGGCCAAATACTTTCGCAAGGCACTGTATATATATATATATATATATATATATATATACAGGGGTTGGACCATGAAACTGAAACACCTGGTTTTAGACCACAATAATTTATTAGTATGGTGTAGGGCCTCCTTTTGCAGTCAATACAGCGTCAATTCGTCTTGGGAATGACATATACAAGTCCTGCACAGTGGTCAGAGGGATTTTAAGCCATTCTTCTTGCAGGATAGTGGCCAGGTCACTACGTGATACTGGTGGAGGAAAACGTTTCCTGACTCGCTCCTCCAAAACACCCCAAAGTGGCTCAATAATATTTAAATCTGGTGACTGTGCAGGCCATGGGAGATGTTCAACTTCACTTTCATGTTCATCACACCAATCTTTCACCAGTCTTGCTGTGTGTATTGGTGCATTGTCATCCTGATACACGGCACCTTCAGGATACAATGTTTGAACCATTGGATGCACATGGTCCTCAAGAATGGTTCGGTAGTCCTTGGTAGTGACGCGCCCATCTAGCACAAGTATTGGGCCAAGGGAATGCCATGATATGGCAGCCCAAACCATCACTGATCCACCCCCATGCTTCACTCTGGGCATGCAACAGTCTGGGTGGTACGGTTCTTTGGGGCTTCTCCACACCGTAACTCTCCCGGATGTGGGGAAAACAAGTAAAGGTGGACTCATCAGAGAACAATACATGTTTCACATTGTCCACAGCCCAAGATTTGCGCTCCTTGCACCATTGAAACCGACGTTTGGCATTGGCATGAGTGACCAAAGGTTTGGCTATAGCAGCCCGGCCGTGTATATTGACCCTGTGGAGCTCCCGACGGACAGTTCTGGTGGAAACAGGAGGTGCACATTTAATTCTGCCGTGATTTGGGCGGCCGTGGATTTATGTTTTTTGGATACAATCCGGGTTAGCACCTGAACATCCCTTTCAGACAGCTTCCTCTTGCATCCACAGTTAATCCTGTTGGATGTGGTTCATCCTTCTTGGTGGTATGCTGACATTACCCTGGATACCGTGGCTCTTGATACATCACAAAGACTTGCTGTCTTGGTCACAGATGCACCAGCAAGACGTGCACCAACAATTTGTCCTCTTTTGAACTCTGGTATGTCACCCATAATGTTGTGTGCATTTCAATATTTTGAGCAAAACTGTGCTCTTACCCTGCTAATTGAACCTTCACACTCTGCTCTTACTGGTGCAATGTGCAATCAATGAAGACTGGCTACCAGGCTGGTCCAATTTAGCCATGAAACCTCCCACACTAAAATGACAGGTGTTTCAGTTTCATTGTCCATCCCCTGTATATATATATGTACATTTACAAGAAATGTACAAACAAAAGTGGAATCAATAGGTAGGATTAATTTGTCTCTGTTTAAACGTTTTCTACTTGAAGTTAAATTGTTATATACTATCTCACTGCAAAATATAATGTTGGTATGATGTAATTTATTAGTACTGAAAATATCTGTTTTTTCTAATAGTTTCCTTTGGGGTGAAGTCATGAATAGGTAGTGAACTTGAAATATCACCAGAAAACTAAAGAGCACACTGAAGAAAAGATGGTGGGGGAGGGGAATGTTCAACAGCACAGCGAGACCCGCACTTGGAGGGCTTTTTATTTTGCTATTCAAAAACCCTTTGCACAAGCCTTTATCTAAAGAGTACTGACTTTAACAGATTTGAATACTTTTAAGTAAAAGCATGAAAACACAGCATAATTTATAATTAGTTTTCTTTTTTTAGTAAACTGAGTCCAGTATGCATCAGGTATTATTTTGCTGAATTTGTGTTTATGCATAATGCATTATATCTGCTTCATGCTGCATTAAGTAGATAAATGAGAAACATATTGCAAGCGGATTTAACCCTGTATTATAACCATAAGTACATGAAAAAGGAAAAATAGAAGTGCAAATCATGAGAAAGAGCTTCCTTTAACCAAAAGGAGGAATGCATGCTTCTATGGGTCTGTATTACAGAGTTGTACTTTAGAGCAAAAACCATTTTGCGAAATAAGCTGCTATATATGGGACCCAGACTGAAAATAAAACATGCAATCAGAAAAACTAAATGCATTGATTTGAATTTCACTTTTTAAAAATTTTACATACTAATGGACATTAATGTAAATAGAAACACGCTAAAAAACGATGTAACGCTGAGAAACAATATATTCATACATAGCATGCATCACTGCAAAGGAAATCAAACAAGTAAATATCACCACAATAATTTCTTAACCTCCTGGTTTCATATGCAGAAATTCTGTCTGTACTGACCAAGAATCGGTCCTCGGCCTGCAGAGTTGCTCTAACTGATGGTAGTCTCACTATTTTGTTTGATTAACTCTGATAATTACTTGACCAATTGGGCTTTAGAACATTGTTCAGTAGAAGACTGTGAATTTAAACCCATCATCCCAATACATACAAATGTATAGTACAGTTTCATATGGTTTCAAGTCTTGAAAGGACTTGATATTCCACAAAGTACCCACATTAAAAAGCATATTTAGATAAGCAAACATAAATGGCCAAAAAGGAAAAATGGCCAGATTAATGTATTTTCTAAACTGTTGTGGTGGTGTTGGACCCATGGACAAACAGGAGAAAGGGAATATCATGTTAAAGGTAAAATTTGTTAAAAGAAACAAAACAAGGGAACTGGGGAGAATCTGGTGAGAGCAATAAATGGCCCAACAACACAGAACAGGAGATGCACAGAAGGACCGCAAACTGGTCAAACCGGCAAAGCAGGCAAGCGTCAGAAACCTGACTGGCTTATGACTGCTATGGAGGTGATCATGTACATGAAAACCTGAACTGGAGAGCTGAGGGAAAATGACAAATTAAAACAGAAATGAATACACACGGATCTAAACGAGATACAAAGGGCTCTCCTGAATTAAACACTAAAGATTAACCTCCACCAATAAAGACAAAAAAGAACTAAGAATATCTGAATAAAAAAGTGAACAAAGTATGGATCACCGTAAGTCTCAAAACACAAAAATCATCCATCCATCCATTCATCCCTAGTAATGCTTGCAGGATCGTGAGGGCCGTGAACCCCGTCAAACATAATCACAGCCCACAAAGATCTAAATACAAAACCAACGTGACTAACAAAACACAAAGACCCACAGGTCATCACATTAATTGAAAGTATGTTTCTGAGATTTACTGCTTTTTTGAGCTTCCTGGTGCTGTTTGACACATTGCAAAAGTACTTTGCAAAGACAGGAAAAGATTGTTATAAAAAAGTGCAAGATTTTTACAAGAATAGAAAACTATATTGCAACATGCAATATATAATAATAATAATACACTATAATAAAAATGTGAAAATATTTTCCTGGGTTATCAGCTACACAAAAAGTAGGACTGAAGACACAACATCTACAAACAAGGTATGTGCCAGTTATCAGTATCAAGGTATACCAGGGCTTAAAAAGTTATGGTTTCAAAAATCACATATTTTGTATCATACATTTCTACATTTTAAAGTATTTTTAATGAAATGCAAGAGAAAAAACTGAAATCAACAGTTTTTTTATGGCTTAATGGAGCATAGAGAAACACAGTATTGCCCCATCCTTCTGCTGCTGCTGGGACTGCAGCAGCTTATAGAAGGCTTCAACACTTTTTGCCTCACTAAAAAGCAAGATAAATTTAGCTGTTTGGACTTATTTCCACTCTCAAAATGCAGACAACCATGGTGTAGAAACTAAAGGAACCCCACCCATCACTCCTTTTAAGATAACACTGTTTTGAAACTGTGAGCAACATGTTTGTTGAGCAGCTGACTGCAGGCTCACTACCCAAGCAGATGGCCCAACTAATTCCCTAGTTTTTAAGACTCTAAAATGACAAAATGGTATAATACTGATATCAAGTTGTCTCAGATGTCAGAGTTTAAATCTAGGAATGAAGGCACACACAACTTAAGCATGTTGTCAGAAAACCAGTAGAAATTTCTACTAGTTTTGCTGCTAACAAGGAACAAGCAGCCCAAGCTGATAATACATTTTACTCTATTTTATGCATTCAAACAAGATACATGTTCTCAAATGGAGGCTGCAGAGCACTGTGCGGGCCACTGGTTTAATGAGATACAAATTTGTAGTATGACAAACATAAAAACTTTAAGCCCATATGTAAAAACGTTTACAAAAAGTGATAATGCTTTGGCTTGATTATTGCAGGAGCAGATATTAGGTTACATGTTACAAGTTTGGCTGAAATAGATTGAGAAAGGCTGCAACAGAAGGGCTTATCCAAAACATCAACGAATCTCTGCATAAAACATGGCATGCGCATTAGTGTGGTTTGAGTGCATGAAAGAATGTATGGCGTTGTGATTGTGTGTCATCGTTCCCTGTAAAGAAATAAAACATTTTAATTAAGACATGCAGCTTGTTATTGTCACTTCATTCACAAGGCCCCCAGGCACACGCAGGCAAGCATGGTTAGCACTCCAGCAGCTGGATTGCATGTAAGTGTCTGAGACAGTGTTTGAGATTTTGCCCTGCAGTTGCAGCTGTTTCACCACATCTTGTAAAAATGTTGAAAAACGGTTGAAAAAAGCAAGAGCACAAAACTCAAACAAAAAGATGGGAGAATATGTTGACAAGTTTTCATTTTCCACGTTCACATGCATACATTTTTAATTTGCTGTATAATATTTAGCTACATTACTAAGAGTTGTAAAAGATGTGCAAAACAACAGAGAACGCTAAACATAGTGACAGGCTGTGTAGGGAAAACAATTTTGAAGAGAAAATAGATTTAAGTGTGCCTTAGTATCAGCAGTAGTAGTAAGCAGAACTAGGTCAACTCCACAAACCGGCATTTGTGACTGCAACAGCGACGAAAACACACACCAACCCATATACAGCTGAGATCAACTGTATGACACAGATGGGATGCAGACCTCAGTATGTCATGACGAGCCTGCTCTCTGCTTTAAAGAGGCTCAACGGTAAAAGCAATACGTCTGCGTAAGCAACAGTTCGGGTGGTTCTCAAAGAGCATCTCCCAGATGAAGACAGTCGGAATTAATTAGTTTCAACACCATGTTTTTCCAAAAGAATATGGTCACTAAAACCTTCAATGTTTTGTTCATGTGTCCACATCTTTGTTTTCAGCTGCTGCAGAGCCTTGTGATATCAGGGCTTATGTAACCGCATGCCTGTATCCTTTTACAGTGATGCAAGATGCTTATTTATCCACAGAATCAGTGACACAGAATGTCGCAGCCACAGTCCCAAACTACCATAATAATACTGGACTATTACAGAGACTGTAACTGTGAGTTTTTGTGGTGAAGGTTATTTCAGCATGAACTGGGACTACAACAACACTTACCAAATCATAAGTAGATTAGAAAACCCATCCTAGCCCAAATCTTACTATATATCTGAAAAAGTAATCTTTAGGATCTTAAAAGCACTTTCACTTGACCACATCTCTGATTTATTATGTTGTTGCCAGTGATTTTAGCAAGTTACAAAAAAACCTCTTTACATCTGGGATGCAGAACAGACTTTTCAGTTAAAGGTGATAAATTTCTAAGAAAGAATTTGCAGTTTAATTACAAATTTACTACATGATTCATCCATGTGTATTACAAAACACCAAATAAATAAAAGTGGGAAAGGGCTGAGGCAATTATTGAATAAACCTGAGGGAATTTCAACAAGTCACTCTAGCTGATTAGATTTTTTATCCATTTTGAAACAAACATGCTTTTCTTTTTATCAAGAACTTTCATCAGACTGTTAAAACCACACAGTTGTTTCCCTATAACAAGATTCCTTTTTCAGATTTATGTATTTCTGTAAGAACAACAACGTAAAATAATGCTCACCCACACTGGACATGTATGCCAAACATACTGAAAGGCGAAAACCTGCAGAGGTAATAATGTCAGAAGTACAACTGATGTTACAGTCAAAGAAACTATGTATTAGTTAGTGTAGTCAGTTTTTGGTGTTAAATAATCAAGAATAACAGCTAAAGAAGAGCAATATAGCCATAAAGACATACTAAAAGATTCTTAGGATTTTAAATAATCTACTAAATCTCCCTACTGAATATTTTTAGAATAACTTTGTTGGGGATCCAATCCAGCCACATGGAGAACAAGGAGTGAACTACATGCAGAGAACAAAAAAGACTGGTAAAAACTCTGAATCCCAGAATGCACAGTATTAACATATTCTCTTGACGGCTCCCAGGAAGGAGGAGTCACAGCACATGTGCTCCACAGTTCATCAGAACAGGTCACAGTAAGAGGTTGTATTTAGACTTTAGAATACTTTATTGTCCCCAGGGGGAATTCATTTACAGCAGAGTCCACAAATGAACACACACACAAGAAAAAATGACATTTAAACAGCATTACAAGATTTTGGCAGAGAAGATTAGTTTAGAATAAAACTATTTAAATATTGTTCATTAATTTTGCTTTTTTTTAATGGTTAAGCTGTGCCAGAACAGGCCTAGAACAAGCCAGAGCCTAGGCTATCAGATTCAAACTGTATCTTAATGAGTGGTTTGAGCACTGATAGCCCAGTAACATGAACGTTATCCATTTCATCTGTTTTCCCTTCCTCGCTAACCTGCAAAAATGTATGTCCACATAGTCGTTATGCATAATTGTGTCTCCATTATCCCAACTGGTAATACTAAATCTCTGCTAATTCTATTAGGGTAGCAACCATTAGTTCTGCTGTGTTTACCACATAGTTTATTCAGCTGGTGCTGCTATCATCCAAAGCATGCTGCTAGCAGTCATACAGAGACATGCTGCGAATTGGCACTATATAAATAAACTGAATTGAATTGAATTACATTGAACAGTGTAAGGAATAAAGAACATTGTTACCAGCAATCAGTCAACAGTCATTCTTAATTTAAACAGCACTTTTCATACTAACAGCATCGCAAAGTGCTTAAAGAATAAAATCAAAACAGAACACCCCACACCCCAACAACTTTCCTAAGTAAAAAAAAACATTAAGTAGAAATATGCAAATGCACTATTATAACCAGTTTTTACAGATATGGTATGGAAGCCGAACAAACACACATACCGTCATAAATGCCAACATACTTTTAAATGCAATGAAAAATCTGGTGCAAAGCTGCCGAGGAGGAAAGACAATCTTTTTTTTTTCTTTGTAGAAACAACAACAAAATGTAAAATAAAGAATTGATCCTTCATCTAAGAAACTGCACAATATCACAGTTGTTAGTACTGTTGCCTTCAGGCTGATTCAAATACCAGCCTGAAGACTTTTTAAAATTGCAACAGTTTTATTAAATAAGAAGGACAAACACGTTAAGGATTTAGTAAAATTATTTTCTGAAGTAAAGCCAGTTTGTCTCAAAAAGGGGCAAAGATGTATAAAGGATCCCTAGTTTGTCAACAAATATGTGTAAGACTGTTTAAAATGCTTAAATGTTAAAAAAAAGTGATTATTGTTTAAAAACTAGTGAAAGAAAATTACATTTTCTCCCTCTACACTGCAAAATATAAGTTATGTAAAATAGTCTTTATCTTTTGGAGATATTTGGATAAATTTAAGTGTAAATAATAATCAAACCTTAGCATGAAAATCATGACATTCAATGCTTTATGAGCAATGCATGAAGAACTATCAGTGATAAATAGATACTACGACAAAAGTGAGAAATTACTGGCATAAAATAAATTCAAATTCCTTTTAATTCCAAAAGGCTGTAAATTCAAATTGTTTCCTGGACTAACTCGCGTTTCTGAAATGAGTCATCACTCAGTGGACATGAGAATTATGGCCAACTAAGTAAATCGTGTTTCTGGAAGAAACAAAATTCTATGTGGTCAAGACCAAGACAAAGAGGACTATTCAGACTGCTGCGAAAAAGTCAAAGCCGGGCTCTGTGACAGTAAGAAAATGCGTTACTGCCACTGGCAAAGGTCATTTTGACTTGTGTGATGAAAGTACTCATGCAGAAAGTACACAGAGATTTTAGAGCAACATACGTTGCATTGAAGATTATATATTTCCAAGAAAGCCCACACATTATCCATTCTGGCAATGCAGAAGGCCATTATGCATACATTACAAAAACAAGAGGACCAAGGATTGGGGTGCTTGCAGCCCTGCTATGTTAGTAAGATGAAGGAAACTAAATCGCTTCTGAAAAATGCTTCAACTTCAATATCCTAAATGCCTGAATGACTCGAGTGTTGTTTTTTGGAAAGTGTTCCAGGCCTGATATCAAGAATTAGTATATTTTAATTTTAAAGATAGAACATGAAAATAAACTAATTTACACCGGGAATAAATTAAATGCCACAAATGGCTTCTGATGTGGGATCACAGCTGTGACAGATGTTAATATGTAAACAGCTTCTCCCACAACCTTTTAAGAAGCTCGCCTCTGACAGCTTCGGGTGACGAGAAACAAACACAAAGACAGAGGCAGGCAAATCTTTTAAGTTCACAGAGGGAAACACTACTTCTGTTGAAAGCTTTCTCTAATGCTGATTATAAGTGTCAGCATTTCTTTTTTATGAAATCCAACTTTTATTTTTGAAATCTGAACACTAGCTGGGTGATATGCCTTAAAGGTTCATCAGTTTCAAGTCAGCAGGACTGGACATGTTTCACTTTACACTAGAAATCACAAAGCAATAAAAACAAAACGTCTTGAAGCACAAAAAACTATATTTCTAATGTCTAGCATTTGCTTTTGAGAGAATATTTGTTGATTATCACTTCTACAAGCTTAAAAGAAATTGCAGTTCATCTGGTTGAGACCGACTAAATTTAGCAAAATGTTGTGATGTGGCACTTTCTCAACATCAAAACCAACACATCATAATCAGATAGTGTCTCTGCTTTTAAGAGAACATTAACAGGTAGTGCACATGTTGTACTGACTGTTGCACAATCAATTATAGTTAATATGTATAATAATATGTATCTGAATATTAATAATAATGGAGAACATGTTTTCAGATAATCACAGCCGACTGCACTTTCTCTTTTTTGCAAAACCCCTCCATATGCACAGAAGCATGTTTATGCCAATTGACCCCATATAAACTCCTATAGTAAAACAAAACAAAGTGATCTACATATCTATACAACATTAAATACAAATATACTCTGACTTTTTGGAAGATGTGAAATTCCCCAAGAAATGATAAATCTGAGCTCTTTAGACAACATCACAAATTATCAAGTTAAGAAAACCTTGGTTTAATATTTGTTTATCTACGTTTCACCTTAGCTGTATTTATAATACATATTAGGTACATGTTAAATATAAAGTCATAATTTGAGTCAAAGACTTGTGGGTGCATCTCAATAACATGGAATGTCACTGAATAGTTAAATCAAGTTGATTCAAAAAGTGAAACAATTACAGAGTTACTGCAGAGATTACTCCATGTTTTATTAGCTCTAAAACATCTGTACAACCAATACAGATAGAGAAACCATAAACAGTGTGTCCGTCTCTGTTTGCATCTGTAATTATTTCTGCAGTGGTATTTTACTGCTGAGTCTGCACTTGTCCTTGCAATGACAGAACACAGGCAGGGACAAAAATACCCAGTAAACAGCAGTAAACATGTCTGTCTTCTAATGCATATGTCTGTATTTATATTTATGCAGATTTTCTTAATTTACCCACAGAGCAAAGAGGACCTGGAGTAGGCTTGTGTGTGAATGTGACTAAGCATCTGTTCTGTCTTATTGAGATATGGTCTATTTGTGTATGCTTGTTTGTCTTGAAGACATCTGAGCTCATCTACATTTGATTTTTTTCTGCCTTTTGTCTGAATCACAATGTGATTTATATGCCTGTAAACACAAACTCTGTCTGCAAAACTTTCTCGCAAAGACAAGGGGGACAAAACAATGCATACAGAAATAAATGATCCAGGTTGCTCAGTGTCCTCAGGGCCAGATCACATTAATCATGTATGTAAACACCAACGTCCAGGTTTGACGGACAGGGTTTCTGATTAATTCAAAGAAGGTTCCTTCTGTTTCAGGGAAGAAACAAAATGTCTGATGAAACAACACATCTCAGAGACATCTGGAAAAACACAAATGAAGGTGTAAAACAGAAAGGGAATGCTCTAAAGATAGCTGAAGTAATAAAACAGCTTAAAACTCAAAGAATATTCAGGAATATCACTCAGACAGACAAAAATAAAATCTGAGGGGCTAAGGGAATTAAATAATTCATGTGGAGGGTGAAATGTGTGTCTAAGCCTCAGCAACAAACACATGAAACCTCAAATACAGAAATAATAATGCTGGGGCACTGGATTCCATCAGGTTGATCGATAAAGGAAAAAAGATGAGGTAGAGCAAAACACAATCCAGGTGTCTCATGCAAAAAAGAGAATCGTGACTAGAGGAAATTTTGATAAAATATGAATAAATGCTGGAATGGTCAAGGAAATAAAACTGATATAACAACAACAGGGTCATATAGAGATTTGTGAATAAGCATAAAGCTACAGATCTGGTACTAAAACTTTCAGTTAAAACCAAGATTAAAACAAAAATATATACTCATAGAACAGAGAAAAAAACAGACAAATAAGAGGGGCAAGAAGGATATTCTGCATACAACTTCTGGTAATTTTCATCTGAGAAATTTCTCATTTGCTTTTCTCATTCAAGATTATATAGGCTTTATCTTTTCCCCCTCAGTGAATTGCATCACTTATTCCTCCTCTTCCCTGAAGTAACTTTCAATTCAGTAGTGAAGACACATGGAGTATGTGAACAGTATAGCTTCATGAGAAAAGGAAGGAAGAAAATAACAAGAGTAACAGGACAGGAGTGGTGACTAATGCTTGGGAAGGGGGGGGTCATGTGTATTTTTGCTAAGGTAATTAAGCTAATTGAACACCCTTGGCGTTTTAAATAGTAGCTCCTATTTGAAGAAGGAGGGTTTCTGATGAACACATATGGCTGGAAGATCACTGATGCAAGGTTGGAACAATATCAGAAAACAAATAAATGCTATGTGAGAATGAAATGAAGCAAAACGTAAAAAGAATTTACTAAAAGAAATAAAAGGTGGCAAAAAAAACATGACATGATTAAGATAAACAAGAACGGTAAAACATTTTAAAATCTAGTCAAGAATTAAAATACACTAACCATCTTGCCAGTTGTCCACTTATAAACTGGACAAATGCAATACCCAGCTCTGAGTGTTACACATACAGCAAAATTTAAGCAACAAGCTGCTTTATTCTCACTGGTTGCAGATGCTGAAATCCAAACATTAACAGCTATAACAGCTCACTGTACAATATTGTGGTAGTATTGTACATCTTACAACAAAACATTCATTCAGTGGGTTTCCTTCTTCTATTCCTCACAATATCTCTCACCCTTCCTACAAAAAGAAGGCTGTGGAGCTGATGACCAAACTTGATGACCAAACTACTGATTTATATAAAATCAATATAATACACCAGAGTATAAAGCTAACATGTGGCTCATTGCTGCATAACCTTCCACTTGCTCTGCTTTTGTTTGATTCTTCACTTTTGCCAAAACATGAATGGGTTGGCAAAACACAATACCCATCAACCTAATACCTGAAAATGGAAAGAGTATGGCACAACTGAAAGCCTACCAACAGGACTGTGAACCTAAGCTGACTGAAATGAGCCTTGGGACTATGGTTTTGTATTTTTCTAATTTTGTGATTTAGTTAGTTTACTTTTGGCCTTTTGTGTGAGATTCTTGTTGTACTATATGCCCTAATTCCTGTTTTATTTATTTCATCTGTCTTCATCTGTCTATTTTTCTGTTTCTGAGTTTCACCTTTTGCTTGATATCTTGATTTATCCTTGTTTTGGGTTATGCTCTGTTCCTGGTTTGATGTTTCTGAGTACGTTTTCAGATCCTTGTGTGTTCATTCTGTTTAATATTCATCATCCACAGCTACCCTTAGATTCCTGCTTCTCATAGCTGCATTGCATCAGGTAGTCATCTCCCTGGTTTATGTGCTGTAATAGCATCGCCCTATATCTAACTCTCTGGTTTTTTCTTTATCAGATCTGAAGGCCACTTTCATTTCTAACTGGTTTGGTCCCTTTAAATAAATCCATTATGTAAAATTCAGGTACCCGATAGTTTTTTTTTCTTATAAATCACCTTAAATGTGCCATTACTTGTAATTGATTTAACACCATAGCAACCCATAGCAACACTGAAAGGTAAGAATAGCATTACCCAGACATGACTCTCTAGAGGATGCAAAAGTCCAATAATCAGGTGGTAAAATCTGTTGAAAGGAGAACTACAATACAATCCACACAACCGAGCTCTCTAGAAAAGTGGCAAAATTGCTGAATTGTTGAAAGATAGGTAAAAGATTTCCCCTCTGCCGGTGGCCATAGGCCATGTGGGTAACTCAGTAAACATGTGGAAGAAGGTGCTTTGGTCACGTGAGAGCAAAACTGAATTTTTTGGCCTACTTGTGAAATGCCTTCATGTCTTTCACATGTAGGCCAAAAAAACCTGAACACATCATGCCCATAATGAAATATGGTGGTGGCAGCATCATGCTATGGGGATGCATGGCGGGGAAGTTGGAAAATCAGTTAGAAACCACAAAAAAAACAAAAACTGATGGTTTAGAAATTAAAGCAGTTTCATGTGTAAAAAAACAAATATAGATCTAACAGCCAATTTTAGGCAAGGCTTGAATTTTGGTGTTCACAGATGTTTTTCATCCAACCTGAATGAGCCGGGACTACTTTCCAAAGAACAATTGGCCATATGTTCAGGCTTCAGACGAGCAAAGCTGACTGACACCGGAAAAAATACTGCTGCTATAATTGCAGTGAAAGGAACTTTTACAAACTATTAAATCAGGGGGCTGAATAAATATGCATGCCACATTTTCAGATTTTTATTTCTAAAAGCATTTCAAACCTGTGTACCATTTTTCTTACACATCACACTTTTGCGGTACTTTGTGTTGATCTATTATAAAAAATACCACAAACATATGGTTGTTAGGAAACAAAATGTGAAGCAATTCAGGGGTTAACATTTTTGCAAGGCAATTAACTCATAAATTTGCATCATGTAGTAAATGAAGGACAATCTTGAGATTTAAGCTAATTAGAAAACCTGTAAACCACACATCATTGTGGATCATCTTGAACGAGAAGAGTACATCATATGATGCAATCCGTTTAAAATTTTATCAGAAAAAAGTTATGCATTAAAAAAATAACTCAATCTCATTCTTAGTGAATAAAGTTTGAATCTAAGAGAATGAATACATGTCCACAGCAGCTCTGATAGTTTTACACTCATTAACACCAGGCAAAATGACCTAGTCATTAATCTTCTGAACAGTGACAGCCAGCAAAAAGCAGCTGCCCAAATGGCACTCCTCGCCTAGGGGTGAAAACATTCCCTCTGACAGCCTGTTTTAACAGGGACTGATCTGACCCCCCAGCAATGGAAACCTCTGATTGATCATATTTTTGTGATGTAAATGTCTGCTAAGTGGTCATTCTGCACACATTAACTGGACTGTCCTGTGTGCCACTGGTTAAACAAAATAATAAGATGAGCTCTTTTGCCATGTTTTTTGTTTTTTTTCAGTTTGGGACTTCAAACAAGTTTAATAATTAGATTAAACAGAAATAATTTCTTCTGGGCTTATAACTTTCTCTTTACCTACTACAATTTATGGGATCTACGGCAATAACAGAGATTAGGCTTAAAGATTGCTCCCTGATTAAAGGATGAGTTTTACTCTGGAAAACTGAATTGTAGATAGTGAACAGGAGATTAAAGAAAAGTTACAGAACTGAGGTTGAGGTTGGGTCAAAGGAAAGCTCAAGATGATCATTGTGAGGGTAACAAAGATTAGTTATGCTATGTTGCGATTTAAAAAATCACAAAGTGGAAAACATTAATGTCGCAATTACATTTATGGATTTAAAAGTTGATTAAACAGAACTGAAGCCGGGGTTAAACAGAGAGTCGCTAGCTAAATGTTAAATGGTTTAAAAAGTCAAACAGGAGGAGGGTGCACTTTGAAAACATGATGTGGTAAGGTCACGTCAAGCCTCTTTCAGTTACATCGCAGCCAAGTGAGAGACACTATTGTTTTAGGACTAAAATGTATCTGTGCACTCAGTAAAAATGTTCCTATGCTTTTTTTTTTAACAGAGGTTAAAAGCAGTAAAGTCATGTTAAAATTGGAAAATGGTAATAACTATATTTTCTCTATGCAGGATCTTCAAACTAACACCATTAACAAAGTATACTTTTGAGTATTAAAATTTGTTCCAAAATGAAAAAGAATGGGCTGATTTAGTAGCTTGTAGCAATACCTTTAAGTCATTTTGTTCTTTATCACTTTTTCAGTTACATTGTTGAGTAAACCACTTTAAATTTTTTATGCACAACTCTAATAAGTGCGGGAACAGCCTTTTTGGTAAGTCTGGACTTTGACTGGGCCACTGCAACACTTTGATTATTTTCTTTTCCCAAAACTCCCTGCTGTGTTTGGGATAAACATCCTAAATAAGAAAACTTTGTTGCTTCAGCTGTCAGATAGACACTCATCTATGAGTTTACAATATTCAGCTACATGTAAAAATCTCTTCTCCAAATTGCTCTGTGTGCTATAGACAAACATCTCCATTTGGTCTCATCCAGAACATTGCAACAGATGTTTTTTGGTTTTTCTCAAATCTAATTTTAAAACAAAAGATGTAATCCTCGTAAAAAGCAAAAGCTTTCTCCTGTTACTTCTTCCGAACAAGAACTTCTTAAGTCTTTTTGTAACTGTGCTTTCATGAGCTTTAGAGTGTTGAGCATAACGATAACACAGACTTGCTGGGATTTAAACAACAATTAAACCAGTTTAAGCCACAGAACACAACACTTACAAACAGGAAGGAAACGTAACCCAATAAATTCATTTTTGTAGTACAGCAAAGCCATTGATTATAAAGAAAAATAAAGATTTCCTCAAGATCTTGATTTTGGTATGAAGACCGATGACCCTGGGGCGACTGTGGGAGGAGTAGTCATCTTGTAATCTGAAAGTCGTACACTCCATTCCAGCACCCTCCTGTTACATGTCGATGTGCACCTGGACACTTAACACAACGTTGCCTACCAATCTGACTGTGTGAATGTGGCTTTAGCGTAAAGTGCTTTAAGTGGTCAAAATGACTGGAAGAGTGCTATATAAATCAGCCCATTTACCCTCACAGATGACTACAGCTTGCTTGGATGGAGACTTTGGGGAAGATAAAACATTGTACTGTGGCATCATTATCATCCTGTACAAGGTGTACCAACAACATAAGTGAAACCATTTAACGAGCTGGGTAGAACAGCCACAACTCTAGGGGTAGCATAACTTTAAATAATATACTTATATAAAAGTGAAAAGTAGTCATTTAAAAAAATTATGTAAAAGTAAGACTAAAAGAGGTTTTGTTGAAAAAACTACACCAGTACTGAGGAATTGTTTGGTCATAGTGCCTGATGTATTTTTCAGAAGTCATAATGTGGAAATTCTGGTAAAATAAAAAGTAAACACAAATAAATACAATTTTTACAAAATTTACATTAAAGCACAAGAACAAAAAGCTTTTGAAATCTATGTAAGGTAATGTATTCATGTTAAAACAATGAAACCTTCCTTCATACATACACTGTATTATAACTTGTCCTCTAAATAACACAGCAGGTTCAGCAGACAGAAAAAAATACAAAACATACAAGAAGTCCTACTTTACCATAAACTGTGTTGGTGTGTGTCTGTGGGCGTGCATGATTGGTTAAAATGTGCTTATTCTTTACTCAGTGTAGTCACACAAAGGTTCGTAGAGTAGCCAACAATTATACTCAAGTAGGAGTGGTGTTACCACTTAATAACTACTCAAGTAAGAATAAAAAGTATGGAGCAATAATTTATTTTCCAAATCTACGAAAGAATTTTCAAAGAACTTACTAAAGTAAATGTGAGTAAATGAAACTCCCACCTCTGACCATTTATGTTCTTTACAATCACATATTAGCTGAAGTTATTTACACCCTGATCCAATAGGCACATCACCCTGCATATTCCTAATGAATCCCTGCTGCAGCACAATTGACTTAAAAGACTGAACTTTATTGAGTTCTGTAGAAAAAAAGTCTTTGAACCATCAATGTCAGTCAGGTGTGTTAAAACAGGGAAGGATACAATAAATCATATCTATGTTCAGAGTCCCCCAAGGAACGGTGTTGGTAAATACACAGTAAGCGCATACGTTTAAAATAAATACTACAAATATAAAAACAGGTCCATTACAAACACAATTTTGGCAGAAATAACTTTAAACCTAACCCTATGTGAAACCCCAACAGGAGACAGCAATCACCTTTTAAATTATGATCCGTTTATTTTTTGGATGGAGTGAACCAGATGAAACTACGCTTGCTGGAGAATTCTCTGCTTTTGTTGTAACTCTAATGCATTCATACACGTTCTCAGAGCATCACCCATTCCCCAAATTATATATTGCTGATCTTGTGAAGAATACTGAGGGTTTAGAGTCAAATTCAAAAGAAAACAAGTTAATGTTGTGTATTGGTTAGGTATTTCTCCAACACAGGTCTAATAAATGGTAATGTAAACAGAAAACTTTGTTCCAGTTTTTACCTTTTTATTAGTTTTTTTTTTCATGCTGAGAATGATCATTTTCAGATATTTGCATATACTCCTTTGCAGTACCAAGAAATCAGAAAAAAGAAAAGAAATAGGAAAGCATTACAGGATCAAACACAGTAACACGAAGAAAAACAAGGATCAAAATGAGATTTACTGTACTGTAAATCTGTTCGTTCCTCATTTTAATTGGGACTGAATATCCTGAAAGCCCCCCTCCCCCCTCCATGCCTGGATGGTGGTCATTATTTCTAAAGCTCACAAACGTGCTAATCTGTGTAGTGTGTGTGTGTATGTATGTGTGTGTGTGTGTGTGTGTGTGTGTGTGTATATGAGTACAAAAAGTGGGTTAGGGGCCATAAGGTTCTGTAACTGTAAACCCTCTGTGTGTGCTCTGTCAATCTGTTATACACCCACATCAGCGCCATAGAACGTGGAGTTCCACAGCATGGCAACACTGTAAGGTGGTTTTATAGCGACTAGACCTTTGCACGCTTTACCAGCAACGCTAAGAAGATTTCACAATACTCTCAATCTTTTTATTTATTTATTGTTGCTTTCAGACTGGCACATTTAAAATCATTCTGACATAATGATTGACACATTATGATTACATTTAGACAGAGCAACACCCCCCTCCACACCAAACAGGGTTTGCTGCACAGTTCTCAGTTGGTATGTTTATGGAAGTCTGTTTTCCAGTTAGTATTGATTTAGATTTAAGAAGTAAAGAACAGAAATGCAACATTGCGCTTGTTGCATCATCTGACCACAAATGACCTTTAATTCATAACAAAAGGTTCCATAATACTCCTGTCACATTGCAAAGCTCACAAGTCAATTTGTTTTTGCTACATTTAACACTGTAGCATACACAACTTGATAATCTGATAAAGCAGCCTGCCACAATTTTTTGGGACATGTCAAAAAATCCCACAACATTAGCGTCACAGCTCTTTAACATTAGGCGTACTGCTGGGCTGGCCCAATGCATAAGCAAACTAAGCAAACTAAACAATTCTTTTATTTTTTTTGGATGTATAAAGATTTTTTTAGAATTATAGTAACAAAAACACACAACCATGCTAAACGTTTGCGTTTACTTTCTTTTTAAATGCACTCTAAACAATACTCATCAACAACACATTTAAGTGGTTGGAAGTAGGCTTGGGGTCTTTCCACATTACCGTTCGCTGTGTACCGTCTGGGGTTGGAGCCCGGGAAACCTCAAATTTAATATCATTTTAAGTCATTTTTAAGTCATTGTCCTTCTTTTTTCTGTTCCTCAGAAGCTTCTTCTCAAAGTCTCCTTCAGACCATGGATCATCATCAGCTCCGCCAGTTGACCCAGCTGAGTGGCCATCTTTCCTCTCAGAGTTAGACATGACAGAGCAGATGATCAGAGAGCCACTGCCTATTAAGGAGAACTTTTCCTTCCCCAAAAGGCATGACGGTAAAGGTTTTCATTATCAGTATACCTACAATTAGTCAATGATGAAAATGTCAAGCTAAGCTGGCTGACCTATTCAAAAATGAAAGATGCAGTCTATTGCTTTTGTTACCATTTTTTCCCAAAATTCCTTAAAACTAGCAACGGGGGGACAGCACGATTGGGCCAACTTAGGAGCACTGCTGAAACAGCATGAAAATAGTGAAGAACTAATGGCTAAACTTGATCCTGTCTTAAGAAGTCACGTGAGAGTCACATTGAGAGTGGAGCACAACATATAACATACTTGTGGAAAACAATAAAAAATTTACTGATAACCTGTGTAAGTGACCAAATACTGAAGACAATGGTGTCAGAAATAAAATATTTTTAATATTATGCAATCATTCTAGATTGCACCCTAGATGTTGGTCATCAAGAACCGATGTCGGTTGTTGTGCGTACCGTAAACCTTGGTAAAACACCAGAAATAAAGGAACACTTTTTGGGGTATCTTTTAGCTCCGGAAACTACTGGTCAAGGCTTGCCTGCACTAATTCTTCAGAAGCTTGAAGAACTGAACATCCCCTTTGAAGACTATAGGGGACAATCTTATGAAAGGGGCAAATAAAGGCGTACAGGCAAGGCTTTCAAAAACAAACCCACATGCTTTTTACATGTTGAGCCCAAAGCTTAAATCTTGTGGCTTTAGATGCCGCTAAAGTGTCTTTGGATGCCACTTGCTTTTTTGGAAATGTGGAAAAAAAATTAACAAACTCTTCTCAGGTTCCCTTCAAAGGTGGGCAATTGTGAAGAAGCATATGAACATCACACTGAAGTCCTGGAGTGAAACATGTTGAGAGTAACATTACGGAAAAGTAATGTACCCAATTAGGATCCAACAGAACACTGTGAACTCCATCCCATTCATGGAACTTTGTACAGCCAGTGTAAAGACTGTAGCAATGGTTAAAAGAGAACTACATTTTCTCATTAACCTTTAAAGGGTGGCTGAGGTTTCGTATGAGGAATACTCACCTTTCAATCATAAGGTTGTGAGTTTGATTCCAGTCTGCCCTTGAGCATAGCCCTCAACCCCAAGTTGCCTACCAATCTCCATATTAGTGTATGAACGTGACTTATGTAAAAGGGCTTTTACTAATCAGTATGGGCCAAGCAAAATAGCTTAACAGCACCCCCAAAATATTGCCCCTCACATTTTTATGTAGAGCTGATCATAATGTTATGCCTGATCATTGTATACCAGGAAAACATATACATACTTTCGCATTAATAACAGAAATATTATGCCCTCATGTTTGTAAAGTCATAAATGGAGATTATGGAGATTACTGTGCGGTTATACTTTTAAAACAAATAGTAAATCGCATCTACAACAGATACTGAAAAGAAACATAATATTTAAAGTTCTTCAGATTGAATTTCATGCAAATCATGCAAATCACATGATACATGTCACATGATAATCTGTCTGCCATAATGCTGCCACGAAAACCCAGATACTGTATGTGATGGTACTGAATGCGAGGAAGAGAACAAGGGAGACAAAGCTTCATCCAGCTGATAGAGGATTTGATGCGTGATACTGAAAAATGAAATGGCTTCATAATCTTACTGCCAGGAAAAGACAGGAAATCACAAGGTTAATCCCAATTCACATTCACTTTGTTGGTGAGAGCCAGTCTAATGAAATTTGGTCAGCAAAAAAAAAAAAAAGACAAAAAGGAGCTCTAATATTGTTAAACAAAGACCACTTTGGGAAATAAAAGAAGATTCAATTTTTTACTTCTGCTCCAGCCCAATAGAGATGGGAGAGACAAAGACTGAAATTAAACAAGAGGAGGGATGAGAAAAGTGGAACTGACTACAGAGGAAAGAGAAACAATAACGATAGGAGGGTGAAATAAAGGTATGATAAAATAATAGAAAAGTAAAACTTCACATGTAATCAAAACAGTCCTGTTCCACAAAATTCACATGGTGGAAAATAATGTTTTTACAAAACTGATCTAAAAATATTCACATAGAACATTTTACTAAAATCTTAAATCTTAAGTCAAATCAAGTAAGGAAGATAAAGGAATCTAATATTACAATCAAAAGCAACCTTTAACTGATAAAAAGATGTTCCAAAGTTTAGACCTGATGATTGAGTTTTTCCTCACATTTTATTTCCATCAACACAAATGAGGCATTCATACATAAACTGCAAAGCCATGAAGCTTAGCCAAGGCAAAAACATCCCTCATGTGTGCTGTTAATTTTGTGCCTTCGCCAAATTTCAGTTTTGCTCCTTTGATTTTAAAGCGATCTGACTTTTTCTCACTTTGTACACAGTATGACAACATTTGTACACAGTATGGAAATGAGAATTTACTTGGTACTTCTACACTGCCTCTACGTAAAAATATGAAAATCGGTACACATGTGGAACTTGAACTGAAAAAAAGGGGGTTGGAAGCAGAGTGAGTTCCTTGGATGGCAAGAAAAAGTTTATACACTAACCAGTGCTTTATTTTAAAGTCCCTCACTCTAACTTTCTAAAAAATATATATGCAATTAAAAAAAATCTGTATCTCCACAAGATTTCCCAACCCTGTTCCAAAAAAACTTAGCTGTAAAAGCCCAATCCCAAACTGAAAAAAATATTTAGCAAGATAATAGTCTGATAAAATCAAATAAGATGACCTGTGACTTTTTTGGCAATTTTCTGACTTACTGTTAACTTTTTTCATGTGTTATCACTCAGTTGTACTGAGCTACACCATAGAGTACTCTGCATATATAGGTAAAAACAGGTGCTGTGCAATCAGACCTCAGTGCTCTACATGTTTACATGTTCCTGTTCTGTTATGACTATACCTCCACCCACTGACAAAAAGAAATCACTGCTTTTTGTGGTGAATGTCTATCACCTCAGCTTCAACATGTGTCTGATAATGATATCAAGCTGAAGTCACATAATCCATGTTTTATAGGAACTTCTCCATTTTGGATTACAGTTCTCGCCAATCCGTCACCACCAAATAGGATGCTGGTAAAACTCAGAGACAAGGTCCGATCTCAACCAACGTTTTGCTGCTTCACAACACCTTTACGTATAAGTGTCTGATTGTCATTTTCAAGACTCGCAATTAGTGTTATTTAGTCACTAAATGCACAATTTGCGAGACAGAGGAAGTGAATTCACTGAGGTGACTGCACTCAGACAGGCAGGAACGCTGCCAAGGTGCGAGGGTCGTCCAACAGTGCTTGCAGCTTTAATTATTCATGTGATTATGTCACACTTTTAAATGAGTGTGGTGTTTATTATGTGAACCTGTCCCTTAAAGAATTTGAATTCTTATGCCAACATATTATTACTAAGCAACCTTTTTAACTTTAAATGTATTTTCAAAGTATTTTTGTGGCCCTGAGAAAGCTTTTTCTGAGGCTTTGTGAGAAAAGTGTCTCCCTCTTGTTAAATTTTAGGTGAGGGATGTTACTCAAAGGTTAAAATGATACTCTGCCAACACATCCTAAGTTGTGCTTATTTCTCAGTGGTCCTAAACTTTCCCGAAAGTACAAGCTGGAAATTCAACAGATTTGTTGAATTCTAACATGTTTTCCCTTGAGATTGAAGACTGATCAATCACTACCATTTTAAATCTCCTACAGGCACACTGTTAGTTTAACAATCCAATGTGTGAGATCAAGTCTAGAGAATTGGTCCAGCCGTTTTGGCTCTATTTTAGAGATGGAGATAATTAATAAAGATCAGAACATTAGTTGCTGTTAATATATATATATATTTTTTTTTCTGAGACTGATTTATTTAAGTTTTCTATTTCTGAAATGACTTATTAAAACTAGTGCTTATAACCTCTCTGAAAACTACTTCTTTAAACCATCCATCTATTTTTTTATACCTGCTTCCTCCATACTGGGTCGCGGGACAGCTGGTGCCTATCTCCAGCAGTCTACAGCTAGAGGTGGGGTACACCCAGTCATTGCAGGGCAAGTTCTTTAAATCTATTTATTATTATTTGGTGCCGCACAAACACACAGCTAAGCTGAGTATCTACAGCATACAAAAAGGAATATCTAAGACTCTTGTTTACCAAAGCATCAGTCATCCGAAGCTTTCTGTAGCTGCTCCAGCGGCCGTTTTAAATGTGGAGCTTTGATCCCTCAGGAAATAACACACTAACTTTTGCTGATGCTATCCTTGACTATCTATCCCCTGGCATGCTGTATCCCCCCCTTTTGTATGCGAACACGCTGTGTTTAAAAGTTTGTTGTAATTTTGCAATGGAAACCCCTATGTATGCAATAACTATAAAATTTCTGTCCATCCTTTAGTTTTATATACTTCAATGGCCCAAGGATAGATGGTTATCTTTGTCCATTTAGACTAGTTTGTAATTTGTGTTTGGGGCACTGTAAATAAATTAAACTGACCTGTATCTGGGAAAGGGAACAATGAAACCTCTCTACAGGTTAAAAAACAATAAATTCTGATTTAAAACAAGTAATGTTAGAGAGCTCCTTCTACATGACAGAGCACTGGTTTATGTTATTAAAATGCACGCTACTGTACTCTCATGACCTCTGGACCTGCAATGGCAGTGTTTCCTTATTGGATCGCTGACTCAGCACTTTGAATAATACATGTGCAGGGATTGAATGACCAAACGAAGGACATAGTGACATGATGAGTCATTCACAAAATATCTCTTTCCTCTAAACAGCTTCACACTTCTTTACGTGTCCATCTCTACCTTTTACTGTCCCTGTCCAATTTTTCTAATTTTCAAATAAAAGAGTTCAATGTAATATATATACATCACTGCTGGCCATAATGGGCTGCACCATGCCACAGTTAGTAAGAGTGTTTTTAAGAGTTTTGCTGCTTTAACAACTTTATTGACCACAATAATATATACATGCACAATTAATTACTCATTTAAAATCCAAAGAGACCAAGATGCTAGGAGACAAAAAGTCTCATCAGCAGTGTAAATTTAGTGTTTCATAAACTATGTAACACACAGTTCAGACCCCATTAATTGTAACAGCAGCCTCGTTCATGGTGTTGCGGTGCTGCCCACAACTGCAAATAGTCTGCAAATTGCAAATAGTCAGCCAATGTGTATAACTGCCGACCCCTCTGCTACTGAAGACACAGATGACGACACACATATTGACCAATCACATGCACTTTGAAAAGGGAAAAAAGTGTGAGAAAAGGAGAGAGAAGCGAGTAAAACAAAAATGGCTCCCAATCAGGAGCCAGCTCCTGTCAATTACTTTAAAGAGCCAGCTCTATGAGCCATGTTGTTTGCGACGACACATCACCACTGGCTTCAAATCCTGACCTGGCGTCTTTCATGACTGTTAGATTAACTGGTTCCCCTAAATTGTCCCTAGGAGTGAGTGTATGTGTGAAGCTGTTTGTCCTGTGTGTCTAAGTTGCCCTGTGATGAACTGGAGACCTATCCAGGGGGTACCCCGCCTCTTCCCAAATGACTGCGACCCTGCAAGGATAAACAGGATAACCGATGGATGGATGTTAGCCATAAGCTAGACGTTATAACCAAACAAGCCACTAAACTGAAAAATAGGGCATTACAATATAAAAAAATACATATTACAATAATATCACAAAGGATTGTTCAGAATGCAATGTGTCATGACTTCAAGCTTTAGACGCCAAAGATATATTTGCCCAGTTGCATGGACTCTAGATGGCCACACCTGGCACATATGATAGTGGTCAAAGATGGCAAATGTTACAAAGAGTGGTGGAAATGTCAGAGTGCTTTTATACCCGAGCTGATTGGTTCACTTTAAACGGATCAGTTACTTTCCTCGAATAGTCTGCTTCATCAAGGTAGGTGTGAAAGCTGGGGTTCTCCGTTCACTTATAAGTGAACTATGGGCCGGTTTGCTTACTATACATTAGTAATGCAAAAGGGTAATGTTGCAAATGAAAGAGAAATTAACCAAAAAAGAGACAGCAACATATGATTTACAGATGAATGTGTGAAAACATGTTACAGTACCTCTATTTATGTAGTGCTCAGTTTGTCTCACGTATACCGGGCAACATGCTTGATAGCTCAATGTTTCGCCTGCTGCTCATACTGGTCAGCTTCTGGTGATACTGCCTGAAGTGATTAACTATGGTAACTCCATGACATTGGCCAGGTGGTATGGTCTGCTTTAAAAAGTGCAGTGTGAGGGGCGCTATTGAGCCTAGATGGAGTAAAGACGGTTTTCTCAGAGCTTCTGCAGGTTTATTAACATTTTTGTTTTAAAAAACGACAACTTCTTACTAAAGGTGTCCTTAACTGGACTGATAATAGTTTTGGACCGTAGAGAGTCAGTTCCAGTTGAAATCCCTCAATAAATGGCGGATAAACTACGTAAATGAAAGTATGACAGTAGTGCATCAAAGCTAACGGCTAACTCCAGATCCACGAGGCAGCACATTCCAGAAGACGAAGAAGCACGACCCCAGAGCCCAGGTATGAGTGAGGAGATAAAAGTTGACATTTTAGCCTCTATAAGAGGGGAAATTTCCAAAATTATAAGAGAGGAAATGAGGAGCACTCTGTCTGAAGAATTCACCAGCCTCAGAGCTGACATCAACGATGTGAGGGCTGAAATAGCCGGCATTGCCGCCGCCATCCGAGCAGAAATTTCCTCTATAGAAACAGACATTGAAGATTTGAAAGGTGGGCTGTCCACGTGGTCTGACGAGGTAAACACACTGCAGACTACCGTTGCCGAACTTCAGAGTGAGCTGGTCAAATTAGGGGACAAGCGCGAGGACATGGAACGGAGGATGAGGCGTGGAAATATCCGTATAGTCGGCGTTGAGGAGCGGCTGAACTCTCCCAGCCCTAAAGAGGTTTCAAAAATTATTAAAGAAGTGCTGCGGTTGGATAGGAATGTGAAAGTCAACCGCTCGCACCAAACGACTGCACCTCAGAAACCTGGAGATGCAGAAAGACCCCGTGTGATCATCGCCAAGCTGCATTATGATGGAGACGCCGCTGACATTCTGAGGAGAGCCAGAGATCAAGCCCTGCTGCCCTACAACGGTAAAAGAATCACAATCTTCCCGGATTACACCACCAGCGTGGCCAAGGCGTGTGCCGCTTTTTCGGATGTACGGAAAGCTTTACGAGGACAGAGTGACGTGCGCTTTGGATTACTTTATCCAGCAAGATTCAAAATTACATACAAAGAGAATAGTAAAGAGTTTCTGGATCCCGTGAAGGCCATGAAATACATTAAGAAGACCATCCTCAATGCAGCCACTGGAACCGAAACATAAACTCAACTGTGATCGTTGGTATGGCATGGCTGGTTCGGTTGGCCCCTCTTGACGCTCAGATGCTAACTATGAGTATGATAGACAATTTAACTTTTCTAAACTGGCCTGTCTGCAGGTCTGCCTCCTGGTCACGGTTTGTATTAATATTACTAGAAAATTCTATGTTGTTAAAGTACGTACATTTATGCTCACCTGCAGGAGCCTGAACTCCTACACTCTAACCTTTCTCCTTTTCGTTGTTTGTCCACACATCCATATTTTTGGGGTGTGCTTGTTGCTGCTTATTATAGTGGCTAGGGACTTAACCCACTACGTTGCACTATGTTTGCAATACTTTTTTTAAATACTTGTTGTGCTTTCTGCGTTCTGATCCTCTTGTCATATCCAAAAAAAAATAACAGAACATTTGAATCTTAGTCGTGGCATGCTTGAAAATACTGCAGAGCAAAGCATTGGTATTTTTATTTTATTCCATCACCTTAGTTTTCAGCATCCATTTTACTTAAATGTCTGGTATCACCCATCACTCGGCCGTCTCTGCCTCCAACACAGCTTGACATTATCATATATTTTTTAAATTGCTTATGAATAAACTAACGGTAACAAGTTACAATGTGAAGGGTTTGCATAGTCCAATCAAAAGAAAGAAAGTATTGTTGCAACTTAGACAATATAAGTGTCAGGTTGCACTTTTACAGGAAACACACTTATCATACAAAATTAAACAAGTCTTGGACTGATAAAGTTTACTACTCCTCACATGGTTCTGGTAGGAAAAGGGGCGTTGCCATATTAATACATAGGCAAATTAACTTTATTGAAACGTTAGTACATAAAGATAGAGGGTAGATTTATATTGGTAAATGGGACAATTGATGGAACAGCTGTTTCCTTTATAAATGTAAATGCTCCCAATGAAGACCAGGGTTTATTAAGTCAGTTTTCAACAGGATTGCAGAATACAGCTCCGGCCTCCTAATTATGGGGGGTGATTTTAATTGCATAATGTCAAATCTAGATAGACAGTCAGCCTCTCAGACCCCCATACGAAAGCTGGGTGAATTGCTTAAAAATCTATCTGTGGAAACTGGATTAGTGGAGGCGTGGCGATCCAAATTCCCAAAGGATAGAAATTTTACATCTGATTCAAGCCGACATGCATCTTGTTCACAAATAGATTATTTTATTACCGCCAAAGTCGAGCTACACAAAATTGAAGATATCACAATATTGCCCATCACAATCTCTGACCACGCACCCGTTGTGCTCCAGTGGAATATAGTCTTGACACCATCTTTTAAGCAATGGAGATTTAACACCTCTCTTCTTAACGACAAGGAGTTCATTGCTTTTATTACGTCAGAGTTTAAGAATTATCTAGACATGAATAATACCACTGAAACATGCTGTGGGACTGTGCAAAGGCCTATTTAACAGGTGCTATCATTTCCTTCACAACAGCAAAAAAAAGACAAAAAGCAGCAAAACAGAAAGATTTAGAGGATAAAATTAAAGATCTGGAACTTCAACATAAAAAGAGTAGGGTATCCAATATCCTGAATAATTTGAACACAACTCGCAGAGAGCTCCAAGATTTACTATCAGAAAAGATTGAGGGTGACCTCTGCTTTGCCAAACAGCAGTATTTTGAACATGGAAACAGAGCGGGAAGACTCTTGGCCTTCCGACTTAAAAAACAACAGTCATCAAATGTAGTTCAAAAGCTAAAATTGGGTAATAAATCCATTCAAAAACCAAAAGAAATAGTCAAAGCATTTGCAGAATTTTACAAGATTCTACACAGACACGGACACCTGTGGAGATGAGGATAGAATAGTAAATTATGTACAAAATATAAATGTTTCTGAATTGTCTGATACAGTTGCTAAACAATTAGACAAGCCAATTCGAGAAGGAGAAATTAGAAAAGTCATTTTATCCCTAAAAAATAAGTGTCCTGGCCCGGATGGTTTCATAAATGAATTCTATAAATGCTTCATAGATATTGTCACCCCTCTTTTATTGGAAGCATATTGCCATTCCCTAGAATAAAAAAAATGGTGCCCTCCTGGTTTGATGCAATACTTGTTGTTTTGCACAAAGAAGGAAAGGACCCCACTGACTGTGGATCATATAGGCCGTTATCAATGCTTAACGGAGACGTGCGTATCCTGACAGGCATACTGGCTAGACGATTAAATGGCATAATAACTCAAATCATACATCCGGATTAAACTGGGTTTATTGCTGGGAGGCATTATGGAAATAATGTACGTCGATTATTAAATATCATAACTCATCAAAAAGAATATAAAGCTATGACAGCTGTAATATCTCTGGATGCCCAAAAGGCCTTTGATCGCGTGTCATGGAAATACCTAATTCAAACGTTAAAGAGGTTTAAATTTGGACCCAAGTTTGTAGACTGGATACATATATTGTACTCATCTCCGCAGGCACCTGTTAGAGTTAATGACTTTAGGTCATCTATTTTCAGGCTGGAGCGTGGTTGTAGGCAGGCGTGCCCTCTGTCCCCCCTTTTGTTCGCAATCAGCATTGAGCCATTGGCCCAACTCATTACGCACAATGAGGGAATTAAAGGAATTTTGATTGGTACAGAGGAACATAAAATATCTCTTTACGCAGATGATGTTTTACTATATTTGTCTGATCCTACGTCATCAATACCACATTTGAAGGAAATTATTTCTGTATACGGGTACTTTTACTATAAAATAAATGTTGAGAAGACAGAGGCAATGGATGTCAATAGCAATATTCCACTGGGGGTAAAACAACAAAGCGGCTTTGGGTGGGCTAGAGATGGCATCAAAAACCTGGGTATCAATATTCCCCTTTCATTAAATAATTTATTCCACACTAACTACAGTAAAACGCTGGATATAATTAAGAAGGACCTAGGCTGGTGGTCAGTGTTGCCGCTGTCCCTCTCAGGTCGCATTGACCTCTTACCTAGATTATTGTATTTATTCCAGATGTTACCAGTTGGAATACCAAAATACATGTTCATTGATTTGGATAAAATAATATCAAAGTTCATATGGCAGAACAAGCGCCCTCGCATAAAATATAAAACACTACAGAGAAGCAAGGCAGAAGGAGGTCTTAACCTTCTTGTTTTAAAATACTATTTCTAGGCAGCACAGTTAAAGCCTATATTTTCATGGATCCAAGAGGATTCTCACACGAGATGGTTGAGCATTAAACAAGTGAAGTGTTCTGAACCGTTAAAGGTATTGCCATTTTTAGATATTCCAATAAAAGGAACTACCATTGTGGACTAGAGCTACACTTAGCATTTGGTACAAAGTAAAAGCTGCTATTAAACTGCCAAGAGGTTTATCAATATTAATAAGTATTGGACATATCAAATCCTTCACCCCCAATTTGTTGGACAAAACTTTTTCAAAATGGGCTGAACAGGGGCTCACGTTTCTACATCAGTTAATTGACAGGAATAACCTCATGTCATTCGAAGAATTACATGGGCATTTTCATCTCCAAAAAAAAAGATTTTGTCCGATATTTACAGTTGCGTTCTTTTTTGTGTACACACAGGGGCTGGGACAGAATCCTAAACCCCAAGCCAATAGAGAACCAACTAATTCGATTCCAAAAAGGTGAAGGGGATAAGATGCTGATAACAAAATTATATAAGGTGTTTCTCTCCATGAACCTTAGTGGACCCACTTGGACAAAACAAAGGTGGGAGGCAGAGACGGCCAAAAGTATTTCTGATTAAATATGGGAAGGAGTCTGGACTGAGGCACATCGAGCTACAAGCTCAAATACGTGGCGGGAACATAAATAGAAAATTATCAGCAGATATTACAGGTCCTTCTCAAAATATTAGCATATTGTGATAAAGTTCATTATTTTCCATAATGTCATGATGAAAATTTAACATTCATATATTTTAGATTCATTGCACACTAACTGAAATATTTCAGGTCTTTTATTGTCATAATACGGATGATTTTGGCATACAGCTCATGAAAACCCAAAATTCCTATCTCACAAAATTAGCATATTTTATCATTGACCCTGCCCTTGATAAAACACAGTGGACCAACACCAGCAGCTGACACAGCACCCCAGACCATCACTGACTGTGGGTATTCCACACTGGACTTCTGGCATTTTGGCATTTCCTTCTCCCCAGTCTTCCTCCAGACTCTGGCACCTTGATTTCCGAAAGACATGCAGAATTTGCTTTCATCCGAAAAAAGTACTTTGGACCACTGAGCAACAGTCCAGTGCTGCTTCTCTGTAGCCCAGGTCAGGCGTTTCTGCCGCTGTTTCCGGTTCAAAAGTGGCTTGACCTGGGGAATGCGGCACCTGTAGCCCATTTCCTGCACACGCCTGTGCACGGTGGCTCTGGATGTTTCTACTCCAGACTCAGTCCACTGCTTCCGCAGGTCCCCTAAGGTCTGGAATCGGCCCTTCTCCACAATCTTCCTCAGGGTCCGGTCACCTCTTCTCGTTGTGCAGCGTTTTCTGCCACACTTTTTTCTTCCCACAGACTTCCCACTGAGGTGCCTTGATACAGCACTCAGGGAACAGCCTATTTGTTCAGAAATTTATTTCTGTGTCTTACCCTCTTGCTTGAGGGTGTCAATAGTGGCCTTCTGGACAGCAGTCAGGTCGGCAGTCTTACCCATGATTGGGGTTTTAAGTGATGAACCAGGCTGGGAGTTTTAAAGGCCTCAGGAATTTTTTGCAGGTGTTTAGAGTTAACTCGTTGATTCAGATGATTAGGTTCATAGCTCGTTTAGAGACCCTTTTAATGATATGCTAATTTTGTGAGATAGGAATTTTGGGTTTTCATGAGCTGTATGCCAAAATCATCCGTATTAAGACAATAAAAGACCTGAAATATTTCAGTTAGTGTGCAATGAATCTAAAATATATCAATGTTAAATTTTCATCATGACATTATGGAAAATAACGAACTTTATCACAATATGCTAATATTTTGAGAAGGACCTGTATGTGTTGGAGAAACTGTGGTTCAGCAATCCCCAATCATACACACATGTTTTGGTCATGCCCCAAATTACCAAACTTTTGGGATAATGTGTACAAGGCTATAAACCAGATCTTTTAGGAAGTTATTCCAAAGGATGTAACGGTCGCATTACTCGGTATTACTCCAGTTGGGTAACAAGGACGAGCCAACTCATATCTTTTAAATGTTATTCTTACAGAAGCCCTGAAATGCATTACAATCAAATGGATGCAATTAGAACCACCTTCCTACAACTCATGGGTCCAAATAGTAAGGGAATTGTACCAAATGGAAAAGATAACATACTTGTTAAGACTTCAAAAAGCCACTTTCAGCCAACGCCGGGGTCCAGTGGAAGATCTACTCAGGTAAACAAGTCTTACAACTTAGGCTTTTGGATTATTGTACGTAGACCTGCCACCTAAGGTGGATTCTTGTGTTAGGTTTGTATGGTGATGCTGAGACTACAATTATGACGCTGAAATTGTAAATGTCATGCCCAGACGTTTAATTTATGGTAAATTATTGCTGTTGTATGGCTGTGTAATTGCTCTGTTTTAAAATCAATAAAAATGTAAGTTCTAAAAAGTGCAGTGTGAAAGTGACCAAACCAAAATTAAAGTCTCAAATGTTTTGACATTCCGCACCCAACTGAACCAACGACCCCAGACTATCCTGCTGCGAAAGCTCACTTAATGATGACTGAGAAAGAGAAAAATGAAGTAAAGGTGGTTTGCTGATAATATCACTGAGATATGACCTCACAATGCCTTAATGACTTTTTTCTAGACTACATCCATCCATTTAACAATCTAAAGAAAATAAAAAAAGATTTTTTATTTTACTTTAAAAGTTTTCAGAAGATGAGAAATGTGAGCTGTAACAAAGAGATGGGCCTAGTAATTAGGACTGGTTTGCAATCAACTGGCTAAATTTTAGATACTCATGTAGGTCCAGTATGTTGCATCTTTTAACATTGGTTCCATCAGCAGTATAAGATGAAGTTTTGTTTTTTTCTTTTACATTGCCTTTGTGTTCTAAGATTAATGAAAGAGAAATTTAAGGTTGAAGTAGCACAAGGAGACATTGTGACAACTGCTATGGGAGAACAACATTTTAACACAAAATAATCTAAATTTAAATAATTTTAAAACCAGGTCAAGACCAGATCCTACAATTAAAAACACAAGCAATAAAAAAGACTAGCTGCTTTTAAGATATCACACAAATGCAAGTATGGCATGTCAATTAAGAGAAAGAAAAGTCCCCAGTGCCTGCAACCAGCTTACTTATATTATTTGTAGAAGTCTTTCTCTAAAATGAGAATTTTTTTTTTCCAATTATGTTTTCTTTGAGCAAATATTATTTTTACTATTTAATTACAATGACTTTTTTAATTTGTAGATGTAGAAATAGTCAGAGATGTTATCTTAAGAGAAAGCTTCACACAATAATAGGGAGAAAAAGGCTGCTGTAAACAAGTACAAATGGGGTTAGGTGATAATTAACATAAAAACACTAACATGTAATTCTACACTTAGGTCATTATAGAAGGCTAAAACTGCCATGAGCAAATGCCTCTCAAGAGTTTCCTTAGAATACAAGTAAACACATTAAAATAACTGGATTTTACATTGTGGCTTAGTCTCAAAAACCTACAGAACCTCATCTACCAGTGTTACTGTTTAGTTCAGCTGGTTGCCTCCAGTGTTGTATTAAATCATTCATCATCTTCTAAATTTGTTTGCTACTGTAAGCCATGGCAGGGTGACTGGAAGCTTTGTCTTTTTCCATTTGGGTCAGAGCAAAGCCATCTCTTGCATAAATCCAGCAAATCCGTACACAAGGGTAACATCCTATGGCTTTTAGATAAGAGAGAAGCAATACACAAAGTTTTTTTTGGAGAACTCTTTGGGCAGAGGTGAACAGCACAGTTCTCTTAGTTCTCCAGGATTTATGATCAATGTGTCTATAGTATCTATAAGCATAAAGGGAGATGTGGAAAAACCAGTAAAAGTTATCTACAGGATGACTCGAAGGTCTACGGTTGCATAAGTGCATTAGCAAGCTGCAGCCTCTGGACGCCACACAGAAACGAAAGAGCTCCATTGAGGTTTGTGAAAGACTGACTGATGACTCTGGTTAAATTTAGAGACATCCCATAAACTAAGAGCATTTTAAAGACTACAGATCTCTAATATACTTTATTTGTCCCCTGAGACATTCATATTTTTCTGATTACTCTAGATCTGCTCCAGAATCATTTCCCAGAAAACTCCAGAGAAGGCAGTCCAAGAGGCATCAGTATGCTAAATCCTTTCAATATAGCGGAGCCAGTACCAGCTATATCTCTAAGGAGTTCCAGAACCAATACAGAGGAAGCAAATATTTCTGGAAATTTGTTGTTCAGGCAATATTTCTGGACCATTGTTAAAGGTTTGAACTATACGTAGATGGACCGGTAGATTGAAAGCTGGCATGTAGACCAGAGTAACAAACCCTTGTTGCACTCTAAGATCCATCCCTCCATCCATCCCTCCATCTTCTTCATCATCATCCCACTACCATATATAAACTAAGCAGCAAACTATACTGCCTTCAAAAATATTAATTATAACTTTTTTTTATGTAACAACCACAAACTTATATATTGCATAATTGCATTATTGTGAAGTCATGAAGACATGGCTGCCCACCTAGGAGTGGAAAGAATGTTAAATAAAAGATAGTTCCCCTCAGTTGTTTCAGAAAAGTCATGGCAAACAGTCAGTCAATTATTTTCTATAAGGCTTTTTTCATGGTGTTTCGCGGGAGGCGGGGTACACCCCGGACAGGTCGCCGGTCCATCACAGGGCAACACAGACACACACAGGACAAACAACCACGCACACACTCATTCAAACCTAGGGGCAATGTAGAGAGACCAATCAGTCATGTTTTGGATTGTTGGAGGAAGCCGGACTACCCGGTGAGAACCCATGCATGCACGGGGAGAACATGCAAACTCGATGCAGAAAGACCCCTGGCCGGGAGCCGAACCTTGGTAGGACCTTCTTGGCAACAGTGCTACCAAACATTGTGCAGTCCGGCAGGGCAAACATTTAAAATAAAATCCAACATTTTGGCTCATATGCAAAACACATTATATGGTGGAAAAGAAACTGAATAAACCACCGGGCCCACGGTTAAAAACAGTGGTGGCAACATCATGCTGTGGGGATGCTTTTCTTCAGCAGGAGCAGAGAAACTGGTCAAGAGCCAATAAAAAGATGAATGGAGCTAAACACAGAGCAACTCTGGAAGAAAACCTGTCACAATCTGCACAATACTTGAGACTGTGCCACAGAATTACCTTTCAGCTGGACAACAACAAAGCATATAGCCAGAGCTACAAAAGAAAGGTTTAAATTAAGATTAAGGTGTTAAAATGGCCTAAATATTACTCTAATAGAGAATTTTAGAAAGGCTTGATAATCAATATTCACAGACACTCACCATCAAATCTGATTAGGTTTGAACAATTTCAAAATGACAGTCAGCTACAATTTCAGTCTCTAGATGTGCAAAACTGGCAGGGACATTCCCCAGAAGGTTTGGACCTGGAATATTATCAAAGATTCTACAAACCCAGTCAAACTACTAAAAAAGTCAACCACACCTCTCAAAATTTAACTCGATGCAAATGTTTGAAAACCATGCATCATTTGACTTCTACTTCAGAAGTATGTGCTACTTTGTGCTGGTCTATCACAAAAACCCCAATAAAACAAATACAGATTTGTGGATGTGATAAAAAAGGGAAAACGTTCAAGGAGTAAGAATACTTTTGCATGTGGATGTCCCTGCTCAGCATTTTACTGTTTTCTGGTCTACAGCTTCATCTAATTTGATTACAAAATAATGGAGTCCTATCCCAGCTACTTGTTATATAAGTGTGGGTAAAATATTACAGCTTTTATTTTATTACTAGGCAAGCAACATGAAGATGCTGCAGGCAATGTGAGGGAGAACATACAGGTCCTTCTCAAAATATTAGCATATTGTGGCACTGCTGAGGTCTTATGGAGGCCCAGGATGCTTCAATAGCGGCCTTTAGCTCATCCAGAGTGTTGGGTCTTGAGTCTCTCAACGTTCTCTTCACAATATCCCACAGATTCTCTATGGGGTTCGGGTCAGGAGAGTTGGCAGGCCAATTGAGCACAGTGATACCATGGTCAGCAAACCATTTACCAGTGGTTATGGCACTGTGAGCAGGTGCCAGGTCGTGCTGAAAAAAGAAATCTTCATCTCCATAAAGCTTTTCAGCAGATGAAGTGCTCCAAAATCTCCTGATAGCTAGCTGCATTGACCCTGTCCTTGGTAAAACACAATGGACCAACACCAGCAGCTGACACGGCACCCCAGACCATCACTGACTGTGGGTACTTGACACTGGACTTCTGGCATTTTGGCATTTCCTTCTCCCCAGTCTTCCTCCAGACTCTGGCACCTTGATTTCCGAATGACATGCAGAATTTGCTTTCATCCGAAAAAAGTACTTTGGACCACTGAGCAACAGTCCAGTGCTGCTTCTCTGTAGCCCAGGTCAGGCGCTTCTGCCGCTGTTTCTGGTTCAAAAGTGGCTTCCCACTGAGGTGCCTTGATACAGCACTCAGGGAACAGCCTATTTGTTCAGAAATTTCTTTCTGTGTCTTACCCTCTTGCTTGAGGGTGTCAATAGTGTTAAATTTTCATCATGACATTATGGAAAATAATTAACTTTATCACAATATGCTAATATTTTGAGAAGGACCTGTACTGCATGTGTTAATGTACAGTAAATATGACTCCAAGGTCCAAATGCTGTTTGTGTTACCACATAACAACAAAGAAGAAATTATCTGACAGGTAATACACTAAATCCCACACAATAGCAAAAATAAACAAGAAACAAAAAGAATCCTCCATATGTTTTGATCCTAAATTGATTTATGCAGATGTTTTTATAATGCCTTAAAAGGATTGTAAAAAATATAAAGACAAATCTAAATCAAGGTCTTTTGTTTGCACAACATGCATCTCAAGTCTTCCTCAGAACAAGCAGCCAAAATTTACTAAAGTAGGACTTTAAAACCAAAACACTAATTCTACTTCTGGTTTATGAATCTAGAAACTATATCAAAACAAAATTATACACAAGTTGTTGTTTTATCTGCACAATAATCGCAGCAGCTGATAATTCCTCCATAACACAAAGCAATGGTCCATCTAATAACTATTCATTGTGAAATGTTGGTACCAGGTGATCTAACAAATAAAAGAACAACTTTTTAACAATTTGTTACTAAATAACAGCAGATGAATGGGAGAAGGATTAGGTGTTCCTGTGTAGAGAAAAGGGAGGACTGGTAATCCTGGGCAGAGTTGGCTTTTATAAATCTCGCTTTGAGGAGCTAAGAGGCTTTGCTTATTGACAGTAGAGAAATTATGCATAAAACATAGAGTGAATATGAGCAGAGATGGGACATCGGCCTCAGCGACAGCATCAGAGTGAGTAAAAGTAGATTCCAGCTGTGAAAAACCTCTGCTGTTTGAGTCACACGTTTGTCTCATATGTGCCCTAACGATCATTTCAAGCAAGATTAAATACAATCCCTAAAAAACCCTTCTGTTTGTTAGCATTAACATCAGCGGCAGTAACCCCTATCCCCGGCACAAATTTGTCTCATCCTGCCATAATTGATTTGTTTAATGTCAGGCAGGGGGAGAATGTGGCTCGCTGCTAATGTGTCATTGGACAAAGGAAGCATTAGTAGGGATTAATCGGGATTAACATAGAAAAAAATGTGATGGACAGGAACAAATAAAAAACTGAAAAAGAAAAAAATATATATATATCCCTCCATCCCACATGCTCACTGTACCCAAAATCTAGTTCGACATTTGACTGGTACTAATTAGCAGATGGAGACAACAGCCTTCATTAATGTTGATGAATGCCTCTATGTGTGGTCCTGTCACTAGTCATCCATGTGTCTTTGTCTCTTGATGCGTTTCTGACATTTCTTTTTTTTCTAAACGTTTGTTATTGTCAGAAAGTGCCTAATCCAAATTTCTGTAAATATTTACTGCGATCCATATGTTCTTTTAACAACATGTAATAGCCATGGTTGTTTAAAGATAGCTTCAATAAAGAAGATTTATTCTACGTTGTTAACTAAAAGCTGAAATATGAAGGCAGGATAAAAATAATTCTTTTAATTTCCTTAAATTGACAATGATCCAATAGATATGATAAACTAGGTAAGAATATGTAGCTAATTGTGGTGCTTCTGAAACTAATTGTAGGAGCTCTTTCTGTGGAAGTAAGAAGTTAATAGAGCGTACAGGACCTACTGTTGTCGGTGACTAGTTTGGTGACAAAGTTACTAAAAAGCTTTCCTCAATGTCCATATTACCCTTTGTCTTAACATTACAAGGCTTTAATAAAATAAAATTTAGGACAAGTCAGTTGAGCTTTCCAAATACAACTGTAAATCTAGTGAACATGTCAGCACCCCAGGTAACAATCCTTTTACCACAAGTGAATAAAGGGCTTGTTCACTAAGAATCTATGGGCCAGTTTCCCTTTGATGAGTTCTGAATTGTAATCAGCAAGTCAAATAATGATTTGTTTACTATTCATTAAATGCATCACAAGTAAGAAGTCACATCATTTCACCTCTATAAAAATGGGACATATGCTATGATGCATAAATAGGAATAATCTTTTAATCCTTTCATTTTCTGTTGGATTTAAATCTACTATCTCTAACCAGGAATCAGCAGCACATTTGGTTGCATTTTATGAGTTACGATCCCTCCCAATAAAAAACTGCATCGGCCAGGAAAAGGCTGATCAGTAGATATCTAGTAAAAGCGGTGCAGTTGAAGACTCACATTGTTATGATACTTTAGGTAAGATACCTTAAGTTTACTTTACAGACTTCAACAAAAGAAAACATATGCCCTGTCAAATTTATAAAGGATTCTACAGCTTTCTTAAAAGTAATATTTGGTGATGATCTGTGATTATATTTGTTGTACTGGCTCATCACTGCAGTTATTCGGCAGTCACATCTAGGTTTGGATGTTCGAGGTGGTGGCAAACTGCCCATGGGTTTAATGTCTGTTAAGGATTATTATTAGAGATACTCTGATCAGGCTTTTACTGGACAATAAAAGTGATTGTTTTTTTAGGTCTGACGTGCTGATTTTGAGCATCAAAGAGCATTAAAGTAGATGCTGTTGGTCATCTTTCAGTTTAAAAGTTGTGGATTCGATCCCAGTTTCCTTCTGCCACATGTCGATGTGGCCCTGGACAAGGCGCTTAACCTCAAGTTGATCGATCGATCTGGGTATCGGTGTATGAATGTGTGCGTGCCTCTGACTGCGAATTGTCAATGTGGGTCTAGTGTAAAGCGCTTTCAGTGGTCAGTATGACTGGAAAGGCGGTATACATGTTCAGTCCATTTACCATCATCGATCAGAGTAGATCAAGAAAAAATATAACGCTCTCTGGATAATTAATTGGTGCATCTTCCTTTAGTAAAACCTGTCCTCTTTGAAGCATTCTTTTTAACAGTTAGTGATAATTGCTCCAGTTCCTAATTCACTCTTCCTTTGACCAGTGAGGTGCTTCCCCTGGTAAGTACTGCAACACACACCCAAAGTATTTATCAATACAGCACCCATAGCCTTTTCTATTAAGAATCTTCATTTTTCACTTTGAGGCCACAGAAAAATATCAGGCTTTAATAATGATTTACTGATTTCACAAGCTAGGTTTTGTGGCAGTGAGGCATGAAAATATTTGCTTCTGGCTGATAAAAAGTGCTGATATAAATTCTGTAACTTATGTTCTTTAATTGTGCCGATGGGTTTTTGTGAAGGGAGCTACACTGTCTTCAATAATAATAAAGGACAACAGAAAAGAAAGTGAAGCAGAGTAAGAATGATGATGGGGATGAAAGGACGAAGGCAAAGAAAAACATGATTAATATTTAGGAATATATGGGGCAGAGAGGAGAAGAAATGTCAAAATTAGATCAAGGAACAGAGAGAAAAGATTAGAAACAAATTACAAAAAAGGATAAATTTCAGTAGAATAAAAGATAATGAAAACATTGTAAAACAGAAAACTCCCAAATTTGATGAAACACCACAAGAAATTGTATAAAAAACATGCTGACATTCTGCAGAACTACTAACTGAACAAATAAATCTGACAAATTTAATTAATAAATCTACAACAAAGAACCGACCGACATAAACTAATTGGCAAACCAAATTTAACAAGTCGTAACCTCTGATCATCTCGCTGCCATCACAGAAATTAAATTTATGAAGCAAAGAGCACCACCAAATAGAGAGGAAGTTCAATCAAGGTTTCCAAAGAGGAAGAAAAGCCAATAAAAAACAGCAAATTGTATGAGAGAAGTCAGAATAACAAGAAGGAGAAGGGTTGAGGTGAGATATGAGAGACAGAAAGCATGAGAGGCAAAGGAAGCAACCCTCGGGCAACTGTTAAACTGACTTAATCAGATCAAGTTACTGACCTGGATAAACTCTGCTTGAATGTAACACACAACTCGAATAACAAATCACCCCTTGAGATCAGAGCGTGGTGTGTGAATGCTTTACACTGCAGTGTAAAAAGCAGGAGTGCAATGCAACAGTAACATTTACGTAGAATGTTTTAAACTGGAGAAATTCATTGCATCCTAATTACTTTCAATTCATGCACCAATTAATATTTTAATCTTTGGGTTTTATAGAAAAAACCAAATGTTTTTTAATTACATTCCCAACAACATGCAAGCTAAAGAAGAGAAACTGTACCTCCAAATTGCATGCATGCAATTGTTTGGCACTAACGTGTGCAGGTGTTTGTGTAACAAGCAATGGATCAAGTGAATTTTTTACATGATGACAGTTTTATCATAATAAAGTTATTTTGTTCACAGGAAGGTATACACACCTCTAACAATCTTAATGACTGTTAAAGATTTTCTTTAACGTATTTCAGCCTTTGGCGCTCGAGGAAAAGACAAAACATCACACTCATTCTAATATAAAACAAAGCAAAAAATTGCACCCTTTCTATCCAGCAGAGAAATAAATCCACAAAAACAAACTTCCAGCAGATCACGCAAATTGCAAATGAGTCATTTATTTAGCACATATTAGGAATCATACTCCATCATATGTCTGAAATATTTCAGCGAAAGGCAGTTAATATTGTCAGAATCTATTGAAGTACCAGCCTTTTTGTAACTGCTTTAATCTGGTTGACCAGTGACAGCATTGTACAGAATGTCACATTGAAAGACAGTACAAGACATATCAAAACATCACTTTTTTCATCTAAAAATCAAAAAGGAAACAAATTAATGTGTGTTAATCTGCATCTGCAGCAGATTTTAAAGCATTCAGCAAAAAAATATTTCAAAAGCAGTAAATTCAAAAACCCATTCAGATTCTCATTCAAATGTGTGTTTATTTGTAAACAAAACTAGAGTTTTGAGGAAACCTTACTTTTGATGTAAGCCCACATTAATTTTCCCCAGAGAGTCGAAGATGCAGCATTAATGATTCTCTGCAAAATGTCAACGACTTCAGGCAAAACCATAATGACTCAATTGCCTGGGAAACTCAAAATGACTGAGTTCATAAAACGCTGAGAAGAATAAGCAAAGGGAAGGAAAGATAAAGAAGGAGAGGAAGAAGTGAAGTGACAGGGAAAAGAGAGGAGAATGGCTTTTTTCAAACTGAACCAGTTTGGGAAACAGTTCAGTGAGTTACTCGGCTTTTGCTATGGTTCCTTAGCAGCACACATATAGTACATGATCTGTTTTAATGGATCGATTCACAATTGTGTGCGCATGAGTAGGTGTCTATGACCACAACGAACAAAGATAGGAATGCGCCTGTTAAGCATTTCACACAGTGCGCACACTTGTAATATGCTCTCTCGCATTGTTGCAGGGCTCCACTGATACCCAGTGACAAATTCAAAGGCCATATTGACACAAACCTTCCTCATAAGAGTTTTATACTGCAGAACACTAAACCTGGACATTGTACATGAACAAACTGAAGTATCTTGGTTTGTATATGTAACAAGCTGTATTCACTGAGAATCTGAGGTCATTTTCACTCGTGGGTAATGTAACCCTGCAGTTTTGTGGTCAATCGGTCTGTGAGAGTAATCTTCATTCTGAAGCTGCTCACTTCTATCTCCTAGTGGCTCATTTCAGGTATACCAACAATAATGACAGCAAGATCCACAATATACACAAAATATTTGGTATGCAAAACGAATAAACAATATGTCGAATGAGCTCTTATGCAGGTTTTTTAGAGATGACCTATGACACTTATGACATGTGGTTGTTTATCATGTTGCAGTTAGGCCTGGGCAGTGATAGGATTTCCACGGTATGATAACCTTAATGCTCCAGAGTAAAATGTTCCAGTTTCATGTTATCATAACTCAAAGAAGTATTTACAGTTGTAAATGCTATCTATGTTATATATGTTTTGTTATTTTGATTTAAATTAAGACAAAAAAGTTAAATTTAGAAGCAGTTTTCAAGTAAACTAGTTATTGCACACAATTTTACACCATTTCAGCCCAAAGCTGAGATGAGGACACAACTAAGGTCATACAACAGTCCCAATAGACATTTCTAGTGCAGCAAGCATTGACGTAACCGCAGACCAGAGGTTAACAAGGGTGTTGTTTGTGAGCATAAATTTCATGTAAGAACATTTTTGTTTTACTGTGTTTTTTACTTTTTTGTGTGCTCTGTCAGGAAAAACTTCTGATGCTCAGATAATTTTATCAGATTAATAACCACCTTCTCCAAACATTCCTCTTGTATGTTCACCTATGACAGTAGCAAGTCATTGTTTTCTCCATGTCTGTGCCAAATGAAATCACAAACGTTTGGCTCAAGATGATATCCAAGTGTTTTAGCTTTAATTCCAAACACCATGTGCAGCATTTTCAGGCCCACACAACATGTGGGGAACATAACTGCAAACAGATTTATAGATACAGTTTGAGTTGTGTAACAGGCAGTGTCCTTAGAACAAGGTTTTAACAGCTATCTTAATTTAGTGTAGTTAGAACCTCTCAAGTAAAACACTATGTGATCATGTGGAGGAAAGTTTCACAATAACAACATGCCTGCTAAGATAATTAAGTCTTCTTTGGTGACACTCTGGTTAAGAGAAAGGGGAAAGCAGATGCCCGTGCATCCAAATCACAGTTCTACTACTTATATTTCAAATTGCGGTAAATTTCCAAACATTTTTAGGCTTTCACAATGGGACCTAGAAAAAAGTAATGAAGAATTTAGTTGAGAAGAACTTTGATTAAAAATATCAAACTGAGTTGACAAAGAAAATCTGCCCTTTCCCCAACAAAACAATGTGCGTGAATAATTGTTGCACACTGACTCAGTGAGAAAGCTGATAATGTTCTACCAGGTGCAGATGGAAGTGGGAGGAAAAGAAGACATGAGTAATTAAAAAATGAGGAAAGATTAGGTAAATGGGCTGAATCATGACATTTTATGAAGTGCAAACCTTGCCTTGCTGTCCTTGAGAAATGTGATTGAATGTAGATTTGAATTATGGACCTTCAGTCAGCTCCCAAGCGAATCAATTTTCCCGCCCACATTCTTCGTGTGTGAGGGCATAATTTTATCGCTAACTTCATCACACCCTCATCGTTCCTCCTGATTTCTCTTGCTAACACAGAGACACCTTTACATTAGTTAAATAAGAAGTAATGTAGTAAACTCAAGGGTTCTCCTGCAACGAAATATCCAGAGAAGATAATCAGATACACAGAAGCATAAAACTGCCAGCCAGATAAAAGTAAAACGGAGCTAAATAACACTATAAATTGAAAACTTTAAAGTTCTAACAATATACATTTCATGTTGATAATATATTGTTGCCATATAAATATTATATTGCTCTAATCTGAAAATTATATTGTTAGAACAATAAAGCTTTCATTTTATTCCCTTTCATTGTTAGAAAATATTTTATGTTACAACATGGTGACATTGATGATGGTGCACATAAGTGGTAAACAAAATGTCTACATGAAAAAGTTTTACATCATGCTTGGACTGAGTTGGGCAGAGATTTTTCTGTTATTGAGCAGCTTGGACAGTGTTGTGACAATCAGGCGTACACTCAGGTGGAACGTCAAATGCATGGAGCTGTACAGGAAGACGTATGAGTCTGATCTGTTTGAGGTGGAAGCCCTTCTCATCAATTAACTGGAGGGGCACATGAAGCTCCATGAATACAAACTACACCACCTGAACTGCATTCAGGCGGGTGATGTTGTCAAGCAGAGTACCGGGAGACTTTTACTGAAATATCTCACCCATACAGGGTTGAGCAAAAACTAAATGGGCCCAGATTATTAAGGCATGTTGACTCCTGTGACAACTCAAAGCTGTTTGGAATATGTATAAATGTAGCGATTGATGGCGTTTCCGAACATGAAATATTTGCCATTCTAACAATAAAGCACAGATCTAACAATATCTAATAGTCGTTTCTACTGTAAATTATCAGGTTTATATAATATAGACGTTATGTGGTAAGAATGGGAAAGGTTTTTTTTGTCATATCATTAATATGTATATTGTAATGACGAGATGTGTAAAAATGTATGTGAACCCCAAGTGAAGAAATATAAAAAAGGAAGTGCATATCCATCCATTGTTGTATCCCCCATTTCCTCGCAGGGTTCTGGGTGGGGTGATGGTGGAGGTGGGGGGTCCCTGTTGCCTATCTGCAACAGTCAATGGGCAAGAGGCATGGTACACCCTGCGGATGTGCATAAATGATGTGGGGAAATAAGTTTACTAAAAGAAGCAGAAATAATTAGAAGGACAGAAGTTTTAATTTCTTTAAAAAATGAGGCATGTTATGGAGATGGGAGAGCATTTTCCACAGCAGGCCCACCCGTACCACAGAGAGTTGAAATTGGCACCAAATAGCAGTGAGCAGCAGGGTTATAGCTGTAGCATATGCCTGCAAGCTCAAAAACACAGAGTAAAATATAACATCACATACTGAGAGTTCTCATCTGTAGAAAGAATTTTAAGTAGATTCGGATCGGTAGGGAGGCCGGCTATCAGTTTGCTGGTAACTGCACTAAAGAGTGAAAATGATATTAATGACAAAGTATAGCTATCTCAAAAAAAAAGGATAACATGTCTGAAAATCCAGAGAAAAAGCAAGTCTGACAGATTTAATAAAACATGTGGTAATAAAAAATATGATATCACTTATTGAGTACTGCAGAAGAATCTTGCTCTCCATTTTACCACCGGTACAGTAGCATTACACATCCACCATGCTGTGTCATCCAGTAAAACTAAAACAGTAGTGAGCACTTTTGTCCCTATAAGACATCTAAGAAAGAAAATACAAATTTCTATTCAACCTTTAAACCTGTTTATCTTTGTAATAAACCAAAAAAGCTGAAGGATTAATTTCTTGTTTAAACTGGACTGAAATAAACCAGATACATGATGGGAACACCTATACAAGCCACCCCATGGAAACTAGAGCTGATATTCAAATGTGTTATAATAAACAGCTAAGGGAACAGTGGGAGTTTCTTCCACAACATCTGCCAGAGGATGAGGTAAACAGCAGGAAAAACAGCCAAAGGTCCATGTATGTTTCCAAGCTGCATAACTTTGACCAATGAAATAAAATAATCTACTCAGAGTTTCCTCAGAATACAAAATTTGGTATTTTAAAAGCACCCTTTGAAGGATCTTTGTTTAGCAGAACTAAATGAATGGAACATTGTGAGCATTTCTTTATTTCCTAATGTGGCAGACTCATCATGAAGCAAATTTAAATGTCTGTTGCACAAAACAGCAAAATTTAATAGGATCTCTAAAGTCTGAGGAAAACCAGGCAAAAAGCCTTATTGAACATCAATACAAATATATACAGTAAAGTATCATGATGGTAAAGCATCTTTCTGCAGGGATCTTGTTAGTGACAGCAACTGGAAGCCTTCAGAGTAAAGACGCAAAGCAATATTTAAATAAAATATTTCTGTATTTCTCCTTCAAGACTGGGGTGCAGTTAGATTTATACAAGCCAAATGTTAGACCTGAGCAGCCTAACATATCTCTGGAGAGAGATATGGGTGTAACTCTGTGGCTCACTAATTTAAAAAACTGGCCAAACTGCTAAAGAAAAACGTATATCAAGAAAGCAGCAAAACATCCAAGACGATGTTAGACTGTCTGTGATTTGGAAGCCATCAACTATTTACAGGTCCAGAACGTCACATAAATTATAGAAAGAGCCATCCATATATATTTGCAAGCCACCCCATTTCCCCGCCTGTTCATTTATTTAGTTTTTATTTATTTATTTTTTAATATGTAATAGCATATACAGAATGCTTAAAAAAGAACAAGAAAAAAAAGGTGGTGAAATTAGATGTGGTGGATCCAGCGTCCTGTATTTTTATGCCACAGATGCTGCAGTTTGCTGCTCTTTTATGTGCTCCTTGGGTGAAGTTTTTGTACCCAAAAGTTATTACGAACAGTGGGACAGAAACCGGCTTGCTCACCGGCGCCGCCATGATGGTGATAGTTTGCACATGCACCCGCATTTGGTCATGTAACTTTATGTCATAAGGAAAATAATAACACACAGCAGGCAGGTGATCAGACAGAGAAGATATTGTCACACAAAAACAATTCAAATTGAAAAATTGTCCACAAGTCTCAAATTGCAAGTCTGAGTCCATTACTGTCCTGAGGCTTATAATTACATTAGTAATCAGAGAATCGATGTGAAACATGAATGGGACAATTTAAATAGAAATCCATATGCTTCCATAAACTTATCAGCTATTTTATCTGGCAAATCCATAAATAAACAAAGAAAAAGAAAAAAATAAATCAGTTTAGTGTCCCATCAGAATGTGGCAAATAGTTTTTTCTCTTGGCTGAAATGTTACATAGATTAAATCAGGTTGTAGCAACACAATCTTGAAGCTGTGATCTGACAATCAACACATGAAAAATATTGTGAGAAAACCTGTATTGTTTTTTTTTTTTTTTAATCAAGACTACCACAAGAGATATGTGTGGGGAATAAAAGGAGCATTAGACAGATGGTTGACATTGTACACTTTTTGTGCCACAAATTAAGAACGGAAGAGATAAGCTTTAAAAAAAAGAAAAGCTGACTTTAGGTCCTTTAATGTCCCTGGAAAGTTGCTGTAAAGACAATCTAGCAATGTCAGTACCTTTTATTGATTTTGTTACTTTCATATTCTTTATTCTTTGCTACAGCAGCCAAAAGCTGGGAAAGCCTTCAGGCCAAATGACAAATAAAGAAACATACATGTTTTTGCTCACAACAGGCTTCTTGTGTCCTTTCTTTTTTTACTCACTTGACTCCATCGTGAGGTTTCCCTGCTTATAAATATTAAATGGATGTTCACTGTTTTCCTGGAGGAGGATCTAAGTTTCCAAGTAAATACGCATGTTCATTTTCAAAAACTGGATAAAACAAACAATCCTGAAACAACACAAAAAACAGCATGGCACCTAAACCTCCAATGATCACTTATGGCATGAATATCTCATCTCCACTATGATAAACTCAGCTGTGTTTACTTTCCCTTCCTCTCTCTGATGATACGCTCTGCCATTCCTTGCTTTCATTCCCTATTTCTGTTACTCCCATCACTTCCCATTACAACCCGTCTCCTTGATTGGCCAGGAAACAAGACGAAGGGAAACGGGCAGACTAATGAGGTCAGTAGCACTTACATGTAGAAGCTGAATGAGGAATAATGAGGACTAATGGCCTCACAGACAGTTTTTTAAACTTTCACCCTTCTTTAACTTCTGTCACCTCGTGTTACGCTAGATTTCACCAGGGTATTTTTCCCCTCTTCTCATAGCATTTCTGTTTTATGTTTCATCACTGGATCCACACTATGTGCTTACAGAAACATTGTTGGAATTCTGAACATCTTCATGGTTTAACCAAGCCCAGAAATAGTTGAATTTTCATAAAGCAGCAGAACGGTTTTGAATTTAATTTTAAAACAATCGCTTTTTCTTTTACAGCAAGCTTTATAGCAAGCTGCAAAGAGCTAAAATATACTTTTGACTGATGAAATATCACAACCTTCTAAAAGTTTGTACACAGTGCCTATAAAATTTACACTTTATTTTGTCCAGGAGTCAGGCTTTATTATGATCTGTGTTAAAGTTCATTTGAACAGAAGAACAACAATAAGATCATAGTAAATAAAGTAACAAATTTAACACTTCAAATCAAGGAAGGAAATACCTTAGCACAGTAAAGTTTATCCTGTACAATTTAGTGCAAATCCTTTGAGATTTTTTAAAAGAGAAGCAGGCATGTAACAGTTACATTATTAAAATATTCTTGTGAGAGAATAAAAGAATAAATCTTATAAAACACACTTATTGTATCTCATCAAATTGGTGATTTTTAAGAAAATAACAAAAAGATATCCCTTTAAAGTAAGGTTTAAAAATAAAGAAATCAGACCATAACCTTGAAGTTTTACCTTGACCAAAACCTAAACCTGAGCTGTTATATCAAGCCCATAAACTGAGTGTGAAACATCCTCCAGCTTCTTCTGGTTAGTCAAGATGACAATGGGCCAAAATGCCTTGAAGATATAGAACTGCCATCGGTCCTCACAGTGATAGATGGACCAAACACACACACACACACACACACAGACACACAAAATAATAGATGTGAGGTGACAAGCTGAGGATGGTAGAAACACTCAGGAGGTCACTTTGTCTTTCTCTTCATATAAGAACACTTTCCGAAAAGAAACTTTCACCATGAAAAATAAAACTAATAATGAACTGAAACAGACTAAACTGTTAAATAATTTAAACATAGGCTGGCTCTCACATATAATGGTTGATAGATATGAACACACACAAACACACCAACATTGCAGCCCCACCCCCATGTTCTATCCAATAATAACAATGTGGGGCAGTCAAATCAGCCAGATGTTTGTTGCTACATTTTTGCATGTTATAGTATATGAGTGTGTGAATACCCAGTGGCAGGTGCACCTACTGTATCTCCAATCGTGCATAAGTAAAGAAGTGCCTGTTCTTCTGTAAAACTCTGAGCCTGATGTACCAAACAGCCTGTGTTGTTCAAATATTCCACATTGTACAAGTTAAAGCTTGTTACTGGGTCTGAGTAATAAAACATTCACCCAGTCACAGATATATCTCTTTGTGCCTCTAATCCTGAACTTTTTTGTTCTAGTTTTTGCTTGATTTCTACAAACATCTTTCCGAAAATCACATACTTTCTCTGGTGTCACCTGGTGGGTTGGTCTGGCGCGTGACCAAAAGGACCCCAGCAGTGAAGCATTAGAGTACTGGTGTCCAGATGGCCGGGCTTGCTGTCCCTGCCCTGAAACTAGAGCACTGGGCTAAGCTTCCATTATACAGGCTTAAAAAACACACACTAATCGCCCACTAGTGCTCTGCACAATCGCTGCTTTTATACGATGCCACCAAGATACAATTGCATTTAATCTTAGTAGTGCTCTGTCTCTCTCTATCAGAAATATCATTCACTGCTTTCACAAGTTGTGCACCTGGCAACTGCAATTTTCAAGTGTCTTCAAAGATTGCAATTGAATTTAGTTCTGCACTATAACTGGGCCATTGTAACAAATAATTATTCTGTGATCTAAACATCTCCAATGTACCCCCTGTGTGTTCAGAGTTGTCCTGCTTAAAGGTGATCCATCCTAGTCTAAAGTCTTTCACAGTCTTCAACATGTTTACTTGCTCTTTCAGCCTGGGATGTTAATAGCCTTTCTTGGGTTAGCAACTGGAAAGGATAAACTAGGCTCACAGGCTCAATACTGCTGAATGTTAGACAGTTATGGGTTGTTCGGATGAAGAAGGGCCAACTGTGAGAGGCATTGTTCTCCAATGCTTTCCAGTAAAGTAGGAAGAAACATAGGAGAATCTATTAGCTGTTCACCACACAAGTCATTCCGTTCTGAAACAGTGGTAAGAAGAAAACGATTGTTGCAAGAAAGTCATAAGTCCTGTTTTCAGTTTTCCAAAAGACAGCAAACATGTGGAAGAAGGTGGTCTGGTCAGGGCAGACAAAATTTCCACTTTTTAACCTACATGCAAAACACAGCACAGTATGCTTTGAGGGAAAACTAATGTTGAGCACACCATCCCTATGGTGAAACATAGTGGTGGGAGCATCATGCTACAGGGATGTTTTTTCCTTAGTAGGGTCATGGAAGCTGGTCAGAGTCAATAAGTCAATGGATGGAGTTAAATATAGGGCAATCATGAAAGAAAACTTGTTGGAGGCTGCAAAAGACTCAAGACTGGGTCATAGTTTCACCTTCCAGCAGGACAACAACCCTAAACATACAGTCAGAGCAGCAATGGAAAGGTTTGGGTCAAAGCACAGACTTCAAGAAAACTGATGTTCACAGATGGTCTCCATCAATTCTGCTTGAGCTACCTTTAAAATAATAATTGGCAAGTACTTCATCTTTTAATTACGCAAAGCTGACAGAAACGAGCACAAAAGATTTGCAGCTTCAATTGCATTATTGAGAGGGTGTACAAAATATTGACTCAGGAGGGCTGAGTATCGGCCGTGGACCACTTCAGGTTCTTAGGAACCACCATCTCTGAGGACCCGAAATGGTCTTCACACATAGACACTGTTCAAAAGAAGGCCCAGCAAAGACTGTACTTCCTGAGGCAACTCAAGAAGTTCAACCTTCCACAGGAGCTGCTGGTCATCTTCTACACTGCCATCATTCAGTCTGTCCTGTCTTCATCCATCTCAGTGTGGTTTGGCTCATCCACAACACAGGACAGGTCCAGACTGCAACGAATAATCAGGACTGCAGAGAGAATAATCAGGGCTGACTTTCCCTCCATCCAGGACTTATACAGGTCTAGGGTCAAGAAAAGAGCTGTTAAAATCTCTGCAGACCCCACACACCCTGCACATAAACTGTTCAGAGCTTTACCTTCAGGCCGCCGCTACAGAGCACTGTTTACTAAAACCAGCCGCCACAGATACAGTTTCTTCCCCCAGGCTGTTTCTCTGTTGAACATTCAATATAGTACAAAACAACAGCATACAGATGTTGCAAATGCACCTTTTTATTATATATGTGTATATTGTACATTGTAAATATGTATATTCTGTAATACAGAACAAAACCAAAGAGCAAAGTGTACCGGAGTCAAATTCCTTGTTTGTATGTACGAACTTGGCAATAAAGCTGATTCTGATTCTGAATCCAAATGCAGCGTTAAAATGACAGGAATAGAGAAGTAATTAATGTGAGCAACGAAGAACCCAGTAATAAAATATTTAAATGTATGTTTTATAATTTATGTTTACATGTTAATTTCTAGCTGTCTTGCAGCCTGCTTTCCTACAAACATGCTTATGCTGTCCTTAACATGCAGACCACAGCATTAACTCCATCTGTTATCAAGCATCTCCTTTTGAGGATTAAGAGGGTACTGATAATGCATGTCACACTTTTCCGGCATCATGTAAAAAAAAAAAACTAACCTATAAAAACAATGTATATTTTTTCTTCCACGTTGGAATGAAGCACTACTTTGTGTTGATCTACCACATAAAATCCTAATAATATACAATGCAGTTTGTGATCGTAAGGTGACAAAAGTTGAAATATTCAGGGAGAATTGATATTTTAGCAAGGCACTGTAATGTCCTCAAAACCTGGTGCACATGTATGAGCAGTCTCCTTGTAGAGCAGAAATTTTGAATGCAACAATCTGTAACTAAATCCCATTTATTAATTATTATGCAAATACCCTGCATTGTGCCTGCAGACAATTTTGTCATGTTAAAAGCTCAGTTCCATGTTTAAACTCAGTTCATTCCGCACATCGTCTCTGGCATCTTTCATCTCTGTGCTGGAGCAGTTGCAGTAAAACCAACTGCTATTCAACATTTATTAGTTCCAAGTTATTCAACTTCCAACTTTAGTTTTCTGCTGAGTTTAATAACAAAACAGTCAGATAAACCAAAACCAACAAGTAAACCAGCCAACTTACACAAGCAATGGTTTCTTTGTAGGTTACATTATTTAATTTAAAGTTTCTAACTCAAAGGTGTATTATGCCTGCTAGAAACCGCTGTTAATATTATACATTGCTCAGGTTTAAAACTCTGCACCTTTGTTTTTTTAATAATTATTATAAGTGAAATAAATCCAATTTTATTGATGTAAACAAACAACCATTTAGCGAGATGATCGTTTTTTACAAATGTCAGTTTCTCTTGTTCAATAAAGTTTTAGTTAAGAGTTTGAACATTATTTGTTTTACAAAGAGGAAGCAATATGCATGTGTTTTAGTGCTCTCAATTTACTCATCCTGGCCGTAATTTACTTACATAAGATTTAGTTGAACTCAAATACTTCTTCCTCACCTTGTGCCCAGTCATGTATTACAGATTTAACAGTGTGCCATCTTAGCAAATTGTCTCATCTCAGAAAAGAGCTTAGTCAGCATGGATTAATGATGTCACTTTCATACGTCCTCCGTCCAACACGACACCCCAGCTGCCTCTTAGGAAACCGGATGGGTGTCAGGTTATACATCTCACTGACTGCGAGTCGGCAGCCGAGTGATCCCACCTCAGATCAGCTACTCATCATTCATCCAGAGATGTTCCCCTTCAAAATAAAGTTCAAGGCTCTAAAACAAAGAGCTTGGACACCGCTGATTTAATATTCTGGTTTATGTACGCTAAGTTATCTGTAATGTCCTTTTAATGACAAAAGGGGGCCACTTACACCTGCCATTAAGAGCCATTAAACCTACAGAAAGCATTTAAAGACCGAATGTGTGCATTTAACCAAATCTGAAAGATCAATGTAAAGTGTTTATTTGAAGGAAGCTACATAACATGTTTTCCATTTGACTTGGCTGAAGACTGTCTGGCACCACAGTAAACTGCCTCAAATTATATAGTGCTCATGAAACGCCTTCACTTGAATGGCTATAAATGTTTTGTTTGGCTTTTCGTTTATTGTGAATAAGAGGTTTCTAAACCACAACAAACCTATTCTTTCTAAATATAATCCCACACATATTTAAAGTTGAAAGTAGAGTAGAGTAGCAACCAGTCTGACAATGTTCACAATCTGCTTTTGAACAGTGATTAGTCGGCTAAAGACTGAAAATATCTGAAAAACTGAAAAATATCTATTTTTAGGTGGGGGGTAATTAAATCCATTAAAAATTAAGAACCAGCACAACTTTCAGTTAATAAGTCCACAAACCAATAGCATGTCCTTTACAGCACTTTTTTCATTTTAACAAAAATCAGATAAAAGGTTGGGGACATATGCTTTGACACATAAGTTAAATTGATCTCATGCATTGCAGTTCTTAGAATAAAAATAAAAGGACAGGTTTTTTTCTTATTATTGGTAGAGAAGTGAGTACAACCCATAAAGGTTGCCGGTCCACCTCAATGCCCACCTCAACATTCTGAGCTAAATTTGCAACATAAAAAAACAAATCTTCAGTAATATTCTGTTTTTTTAATTGTCTAAACACTTGACACAATGGACCAGTTAAAACAATGTTTAAGTCATCACCTAGAATCTTCAATCAGGACTCATTTACATCTATTTAACTCCTCTCTTGCTCTCCTGTCCTGTGTTTTAATTTGGTCAAATTCACAATTAAGCTGCTCTGATTCACAAAGTTTCTTGCTTTAACCATCTGAAAGCAAAATGAGTCAAAACCGTTTTCTGACAATATGAGGGGTACGTGTCAAAAGTGTTTCCTGTGTCGTTTGATGATGATGAGAGAGAAAATGTACAGTTGACATAATGACACTTTTGAATATGCTCAGTTGTAGTTCTGGTAAAAATGTGCAAAGTTTCTTAAACTTTAGTTAAGCAAGAAATTTCTGAAAGACTGACGATTTTAATATGTTGGAAATCGTTACTGGCTGAAGTGTTAATTCAGCTTGGATTTCCAAAGATTACAAACAAAGATGCACAGTGGCTTAACAATATCTTGTTGTTTTGGTACCCTTTCTAGGTTTGACCAACATTTAACACAAGCTGAATATCAAAGATTTCACAATTATTTTTCTAAGGTTTTTGCAAAGTCCAATTTCCCCATCTACTCACAGTTCTGGGTACAAAAAAAACCCAAAACATTTATTCTAATTTAGCGGCAGCTTTTCCACCCAGTCAGGAGGATTTATTCCTACTGAGCGTTTATTGGATTTCTCAACCTCAGGGTGAGGAATCATAATTTGTTGAATCAATTAGTAACTGCAGGCTAATATTCATAGCTGATAGCTGATATGTGGTGGTTACCCGATGATAGTTGAAGATTAAACCCGTTCTAACAGCACTTGTACAGGGAACAGTTGGAGAAACACTTAGGAATAGGGCCAGTGTAGTAAAACAGTACATGTTCAACATTTAGTTAAATGGTTCTGTGCATAATTTGCTTAATTTTGCTTGCCAGGGCAGACTAATTAGTGAAGAATATTAATTAGTTAGAGACAAAAGCCGAGCTAAAAGAAGAGATAGGAAATTATACTTTGGCTGTATTAAAAGTCAAATTCAGTTATTAACTGGTTTTTCATATCCAACACGTTTACAAACAGAAATTTAGATGTAGTATGTTTGCTTTTGAGCTAGCGTAAAAAAAATTTATTATACAGCTACTCTATAGATATATAACACAAGTAAAAAAAAAAAGGTAATTTTTAGATATTTGCACTAACATTTATTTCAAGATCTCAATATATATGACTACTTTGCTAATCAAAATCCCTGCAGTCCTACCCAATGAGGAATAAGTGATCCTGCTCAGGTCCCATGAACTCTGACTAACCTGCTAAGCTTAGAAACACAGTAGATAACCAGAACAATACAATTGGGATCTGACACACTGATGACTTTAGTTACTGTTATTAGGATTTATTTTCTGATAGGGAAAAATTAAATGTCTTGAGGCAATGCATGTAAGGTTGAGTAATTCGTTTAGCAGCATATGTTAGGTGAAAATCATTACAATCAGTTGAGTTTCTTAACAGTGTAGCATTCAAGTCAAGCAAGTCTTTGGATTCCTATTAAATAGATAACTAAAGATCAGCATGAATATCTATTTAGCATGTCTGCTTTTTGTGCACACTGCTTTTAAGACATGGCCCATTGTTTTCATTGTGCTAACAAATCTTGGTTGTCCCTGACATTGTTAGTATTTTTCATCCTTTACAATGATGGTCAAAGAGACTAGAGACTGTAATGGCTACTGCAGTCAAATTCCTAGTCTATAATAACCCAAGCACTAAGTTTATAAAGCAGAAAGTTTTTTTTTGTTTTTTTAATTAAATCAAAAGTCACTAAGTGGAATCATACTGACCTGAATAATCAAAGATTCATATCAAAACAGAGAATAAAAATGCTAGTGTTAGCCTGTCACTTCTGCAAGCTCTTTGCATGGAGACATGGTAAGCAGGATTCAGACAAGTCAAGTCTGTCAAACAAACAGTACAACATCCTGAATCACATTGTTGAGTAAGTTAAATGGGATACAATCACAATGCTATTGTAGAACATTTAATACTAATCAAATAAGTTTTCTTTTACTGCATTTTAAAAGCTGCTTAAATTCGATATCAATAAAGGCCTAACTTCAAATGACTGGGATCAGTATATGGGACAAAAACTCCTGATCTGGACATAACTCAAGTGCAGATTATAAAGTGAAAAGCTATTGTTACTATACAAGCCAATTGTTTAATGTGACTGCAAAGGTTCCCAATTGTTCTCATAAAATAAGCTGAAAGGTGTTTATTCAGACATGTCATACGCATATTCAGAAACTGTCAGATTAATGGGAAGTGATGCATATACTGACACCACTTAAACAAAAATACATTCCTGAGCAGTAAGAAAGTGATATTGCTCTGTCTTAATGTATTCAGCGACATAATACATAAAATACTGTGAAATCTGTTTTTTCACAGGGTCTCAGCCTAATCAAACAGAAGTGGAATTACTGATGATTAATTCTAAGGCTTATCTAATTGCAACCTAAACGTTTTTAGATTAATTCTAGCCCTATAGAGATATGGGTAAAAAACATAAAAGCACTATACCTTAATTAGAATAAATTGGTGTTGTGCCCAGAGGTGGAAGACACTTTTTGTTAGTTCAAAATGAGGTAACAAAACTATAACGAGCTTCACCGCTGGCCCTGAAATGGGGCCAAGCTTCCTAATTAACTGCTTGAAAACAAAAACCTTTTACGATGTGCATGAAAAATTTCCTCACCACCCTGAAACTAATGCAGACTTTGAAACACATCGTTATTGGTCTAGAACCTTTTAAAGCATTAGCCTGTGGAACATTAGAGCCTTTATTCCTATATAGGTTCCATGAAGCACTCTAACAATGAGTTGCAATTTATTTAAGGAAATAGGGAATTTAAGAGTCTTGCCCAAGAAAACAAGTCAAGGCTGGTTTTCTTGGAAAATTCCAATCAGAGGAACACCATTCTGCCACTGACCCATATATACCCTGAAAATAAAGTTAAAAAAAAAATAACTTTGACTCCGCTGGAGTAAAATGTTTAATCTTCATAATACTCAAAATGTAGCATTTTCTGCTTTGTTGAATTCCTAGTAAACCAAACAAATGAGATGGCAAAAATCTTGCTTTGCTGAAGGGTTTTAAAGTTTTAAGGAGTGGAGCCTCTGAGTGTGGAATCAAAGGTGCGTTAATCTTTTGTAAAGCAGCTCCATAAATACAACAAAGAAATCTTTGAAAATCCCCACATTACCACATAGAACTAAAATGCAAACCTACAACTCTCAGTAAGTCTTACACATACATGTTTACTAAATCCATACCGGCTGAAAGGCCAAATCTAATCAGGTCAAAGAAAAACATCCATCATTTACCTGGAAGTAGGGGAGGTGGAGGAATGGTGTTAAAATGAAAGAGCCAGTGGGGTCAGAAAAAGAGAGCTGATGGGTGACCGGGAAAAGATGGCACATATGTACAGTAGGTCAAAGAAGACGAATAAAAACAGCGTTAAAATGACAGGAATAGAGAAGTAATTAATGTGAGCAACGAAGAACCCAGTAATAAAATATTTAAATGTATGTTTTATAATTTATGTTTACATGTTAATTTCTAGCTGTCTTGCAGCCTGCTTTCCTACAAACACGCTTATGCTGTCCTTAACATGCAGACCACAGCATTAACTCCATCTGTTATCAAGCATCTCCTTTTGAGGATTAAGAGGGTACTGATATGCTGTTAGCAGCCTCTACTGATGTGGGACACCTTTTATGCATCCCTCAATGTTTGGAAAACTGAATATTTTAGATATTTTGCTCTGAAGCCTCACATGAAACATTTGGCTTGTGTGGGTTTTGACTTAATACAAATTAAATGTGCTCATTTTCTAATTCAGCTTTTCACAATTCAATCACTTAGAGGATCATAGAACCAAGATTCAGATTAGGCAGAGACGTTCATTTTCAGTTGTGCACACATGTAGCCCAACTAATAGATAAACCAGGAGACAACTTCGATTATGGGTGTACAGATTACTTCTTTCTTCTAATGTATTTTCACTGTACCTGTAAACTGTTCTACTTTAAAAGTTTGCCCTTCAAACCACAAAACGCTTTAGACGGACAGTTGTATACTCTTTCCATCAAAATGATGAATATATCCTTTTCTTTTCACTTCACACTTACAGTATGTGCTAACAAAATATCTTGAAGTTTGTGGTTGTAACATGACTAAAATGGGTAAAAAGTTAGAGGTTTGTGAACACTTTTACAAGGCACTATAGAACATCCATTATCATAGCATGTGTGTTTCTTCTATTTGGACTGTGAGAGTACCCAGAGAAAACCCAGCGTGCATATAGACTACTCCACTCAGAAAGGCCCTGAGCAGAATCTGAATCCAGGAGCTTATTGCTGTGCAACAACTCTCACCATTATGCTCCTAACTAAAAAAATCATTCCACTTCAGCCAACATAAACACAACTAACAGGGATTAAGGGCGGCAAGGTGTAAGTCCTACTGCCTGGGGAACACAGGAACAAAAATATTAACAGAAAATATATCCTTTTATGTTACATTACCCTCTTGAAAGCAGTATAACATGACAAATGTCAGAGAAAAAGAAATTACCATCCACCCCTTTTGCAGTTGAAATGTAAAAAGCTTTCATCATATTACCAGCAGTGCATTTTCCTCCTGCAGTAGTCCCAGTACCTAAAGCTGGACAGATATTTTAGGTGAAGCACAAACCCATTAGCCTTAATGGTACAGTAAACCCATTTACCCAACAGACTGTCAGAACTGTATAGGCTCCCAAACAGCTCATTGACCTTTAGTGCAACCCCCCCCCCCCCCCAGCCCATTATTGTAATTCAATGGGATGTTGAATGTAAGGTAACCTGAAGGCCACACACATTAAAGCACACAGGTCCAAATATCACCACCTTAGACATGCATGAAAATACATTGATTGTATCGATCAGAAATAGTCCATCTCAAATTGCAACACGTGTAAAAATGTTTATATGTTTAGCAAGAGATCTTGCTTATTCCCACTTATTAGTTACATAGAATGTTATTTTGTGGTTTTCCAACATTGCCACTAAATGCAAATTGATTGCTACTTTTGAAATGGGTGTAGCGGAACCAACAGAAAGCTTTTGTGACCTAACTTTTTTTTTCCCCTTGGGGGACAAGCCCCACAAAAGCTCCATACTCTTGCACAGAGCCTAAGACTGATGTACATTTTTCTTTTAATATTAAATGTGTGGATATTTAGCTGCTTTCTTAACTTGTTTTAGCTGCATCATTAAGATAGCACCATTCTTTAATAGTTTTGAAGAATTAGACCATTAGGTGCAGTTTATAATTATGTGCTTTTATCAAAGCAGTACAAAACTTTAGCTGAGGATCTCTGCAGCTCCTCCAGAGTTACCATGGGTCTCTTGGCTACTTCTTTGATTAATGCTCTCTTTGCCTGGCCTGTCAGTTTTGGTGACTGGCCATGTCTTGGTAGGTTTACTCTTTGTGCAATACTCTTTGCGTATTTCTAATGATCGACTGAGGTTGCTTTATAACCTATTCCTGCTTCAAAGTTCTGTACATTAACCCTGACCTGTTTGTTATGTTTCTTGATCCTTATGATGATCTTGAAAACCATGAATTATTTTTGTTCCACTTTGCATATAATACACTGATTTATGTTGGTCTATATTAGAGTCTCAATCTCCAGTCCTGGAGGGCCAGTGTCCTGCAACCTTAAGGCATCTTACTGGTCCAACACACATAAATCAAATGGGAGTATTACCTCCTCAGTAAGCAATCATGTTCAGAGTTTTGTTAATTATCTAATATTTGATTTAGGCGAGCTGCAGCAGAGATATCTAGAAGTTGCAAAACACTGACCCTAAAAGACTGGGTTATGAGACTTCTGGTCTATCACATAAATGCAAATTAAATACACTGAAGTTTTTGGTTGTAACGTGAAACAATTTAAAGAAGGTCCAGGTTTTTGAATACGTTGCAAAGGTAATGTATCTGCTTACAATGTGCAACTCATTAGAAAAAAAACAATCTTTCAAAGTAAGTATTAACATGAATAAAACTGTTAAATCGATGTAATACAGGCAAACTAATCATTTACTGGGTATGAAATAACCGTCAGGAGCATGTTACTATTTGACAAAATGTTTAAAAAAAAAAAAAGCTAAACCATGGTGTTATAAATTATTGTCAATCTGCATTCTCCAACAGGAAAAAAAAACATTTTGTCGATGATCATTAAAAGTGACGTGAAACTCAACCTCAGTGGAATAAGGAAAGCATAAACCCATGCAGACCAGAAAGCTGAGCCTGATGATGGATGAAACAGAGGGCCGATTACATCTAATTATAGCATTTCTACGTTAAATATTCATTACACTGAGTGAGAGCTTGAAGAAAGAGAGAAAGAACACAGCAGGGGAAGGAAATAACAGTTTAGAAGAGAAAGCGAACAAACTAACCGACACAGAGGAAAAACAAACATAAAAAATTAGAGGTACAACTAAATAGAAATGAGAAGGAAGGAAAAAGGCAGATACTGGAGTAACAACCACTGCCCCCAGCCTTTTGGTGTCAACCACAATTTGTGTCCCTTCATATGCAGGACAGGAGTTTGGCTCGCTCTAAAAATATTTTTATATATAAAGAGTAGAAAAAAAAAATCTTCCCTCAGTACCAAAGAAAGAAATATAAATGTGGATACATGAGGAGGTGTACATCTACGGCCCGATGTCTGAATAAATAACTGCTTGTCTCACCTCTGTGTCCAGGCTGGTTAATAAATCAACTTGACTTGTACATGAAGTCAGAGCTGAGTGTAATTCACTGGCCAGATAGTCGAAGAACACGTGGTCAGGGTTGGCTTATGCAACATAAGTTAAGAAGGGATCAATTATGAATCAAGCAGAAAACGGCAAACGTATGACAGGACTAAAGATTTTCATAGCACTATAAGCTTTGAGTGGTGATTCTTTACTTTAATTAAAGGTCTAATATAATGATTTGGTTTTCGTCTCTCTTATCCATTATCTTTGTTGACCTAGTTGATAGTACAACCAATAGAGCTGCACAAATAATCCACTTTCTGTTGCAAGCAGACTTATCCATTTGTTCTGTGACATGTTTCAAATCTGGAAATTGTCAAAACGTCAATGTTCATTAAATTTGCTGCATAAATTTGCCTTAAATCACATGACAAGATGGCCTCCCCCATTCTGCAACCCACAGACAACAAGCTGCAGGACAGAAAGACTGTTAAACTTGAGGGTCTATTTTAGCCACTAATCAATAAATGGAGACAGGCGAGTTTTGCATTTCAGGGAACAGAGCTCAAATGTTGGAAACGGTTCATGGCTCCTTTCTTACTTATGAAACGATGGAGCACATAAAAAGCTGATGTAATAAAAAAAAGCTTATAACACAAACATCTTGGATTTCAGATTTTAGGTGAAGATTTGAACATTTCAAACATATCTTCATACAATGAGGTAAAAAAACAGCCTAACTCAGTTTTACTATTTCAGTTGAAAATAGATTAAAGTACTTCTGTGAATCTAAACTTAGTGTTTGGAACCTGTCCCATCAGAGGAAGCCAGCGCTATTAGGCTGAGAAAATGTTGCCTCTCTTAGAAATGTTGTGCAAATCACTGCCAAATTACTTCAGTTATGAGTAGAAAACGTCCTAATTACTCCAAACACTTCACAGTTTGACAAGGACTTACTAAGCATCAGTGAAGTACTCTTAGCATTTAAAAAAATAAATAAATAAATGATAGACTTCTGAGAAGAGTAAGTCCTTTGAGGTGTGAGAAGGGACAGTGAGTGGCCTTGATGTTTTTCTCCATGCCTTTCAGGAATGAACCACCCAGGTCTTACGTGTAAAATGAAAAAAACAACTCACTTCTCCCATTTGCTCCAAGACCTCTTTGAATAAATTATCTCAGGCAGACATATTTTTCATGGGCAGAAACATCCACTCTCGTTTGTGTCTTTTCTTCCAAAATATAAGATAGTTGCCTAATTCTACATTTTATCCAACTTTGTTCAATAGCTCCAACCAGCTCAGTGATAGCTGATCAATGCCTCTATAATACTCAGGGGTGAAAGTGAGCCGGTAAGGTCCGGTACTGCGTACCACTAAAAGATTCTGCGCCGGTACGCAGTACCGGGAAGAGGGAAGAACAGCTGCCTGCTATGAAGCCGTCCTTCAGAACCAGTTACGGCTGCAAAAACTCACGAGCACACAAAGATCAGATCCGCTACCAATAGAAAGTCTAAAACAAGACTTAATCTGTTTATAAAAATAGCTTTTTTCCCCTCATTCCAAATAGTTTCTGAACTGTTCTGCTATGATGGAGCCTCAATGCTCTTGCTTTGCTTCTCTCCCGTTGGAGTTCGAGGCTTTTGTGAACGGCCAGCCTTTAAAACGAGCACCGCTACGTTTAATGTCTGTCTGCTCGCTGCTAAATACTCCAGTTAAAAGCAAAGGGAGAGTAACTAGTTGTGGTTCATGTTATTTTGCTGAATTACAGCAACACAGTACAGTTCGAAGACACCGCTTGTGACCCGAGATTTCACATACACTACACGAGAGCGCAAGCACGATTACCTCCAAAACAGAGCGGTTGCCAAGGAGATCGGTGCGTTCGATTTAGTGGACTGGGAGATTTTACACAGGTGGTGCACAGACAAAAAACCGCCGCTTGCATTAGGACAGGACAAACAATAAAACACTTACCATCTTCGGACTTAAAAAAAAAAAAACGCAAAAACAACCGAACTGTCAAATTTTTTATTTAAATGAAATCAAAACCTGACCACAATGCAGAGAACAATAACTTCTTTGTTTAAAAGAAAAGATGGAAACTGAAGATGAAAAGTTATGCATCAGAAAATGGTTTATCATTGTTTAATACATGGCAGTACTTTAACAATTGAAATATATATATATATTCTACATTGTCAAGTGATTCTAATTTCTGCCTTATACAGTCAGCCTACAGTAAAGTAAAATATTGACGTTTAAATTAGTTTGAGTTTGGACTTTGCTGAGAGAGAGAGATCTCGAGGGGGCCACAATTAACACACACACACATTATATATATATATATATATATATATATATCCCCATTCCACCCTCTAGCTCCGCCCCTAAGTACCGGCAAGAATTTAAAACTACTTTCACCCCTGATACTACTTAAGTCAACTTAAACAGCTAATAACCCACAGGACAGAGCTGAGCCATTGATCCCAAACAGTGAATGTATTTGGCAGCTGTTATGCATTGGCTGCATTTTGAGGGCATGGTTTGCATCTCTAAGGTGGACTATAAACCAGAAATCAATGCAAAGTTGTTGAATAATATTTGGCTTTGTTGGCAAAGTGAATTATTCAGTTAGAAGCCTGACCAGTTTGGTTTAATCTACCCTCATAATTTGAAAAAACCAAATTATGAGTAAGTAAATATAAAAAGTTTTCGAAGTTTCATTCATGTGGATTCATTGTCCTTAGCTGTCAAAAATGTTTGGCTTTAGAGATACTTTAATTTTGTTTTACCATTTCAGTAAATGAGTTGTTCCTTTGTACGTGATAGAAAACAAGCATTATTGTATCTCAAAACAGATCATCATCAACTAGCATTTATAAAATGTACATAATGTAGCATTCAATGGTATTTTGCACTGAAATACAAAGATAACTTTGCAAGTATAAATATAAAAGAAATAAGGACAAATTTGGTCACAGCCTATATAATGACTGCATGTTAATCACATATACAATGTTGAGTAGTTACCCAGAACAGTACAACTAATATTTAATAACTCCTTGTGTTTCAGCAGTCAGCTTTCTGAATAAATGGTGATACTAAACCAATATGTTTCAGTGTTAAGAGCGATCTGGACTGTTTATGATGCACTTCTCTTTTCTGAATGAAAGCTGAGAAGTTGGCTTGTTGTTATGGCAATTGTGCAACCCGTCCTACCAAGGTGTCTGCAGAAACTGAGAGTAACCATAACAACGGCGGAGCTGTCCTCCAAAACGCAGAGCCATACAAACACTAACACTGACCCACACACGCAAAACACCCACAGCGGGATGACGGAGTCCACATCCAAACCAGAATCAGTGAAAAGTCTTTAACATAAACCATGAAATACAAATATTTACTTCTTTTTTTATTATTTAAACAAGTCCAACATTTAGGCCTTTTTTTTCTACACCATTAAAAAAATAAATATTATGTCTTTTGTCGGACTTCTCCCACTGGCTCAGATATTTCTTCCAGCTCACACTCCACCCCGACATCCCCCACAAGCAAGACACAAAGACAAATAAAGTCTTCCTTTTGAGGCCGAGCTTGTCCCCCTACCTGGAGGCAGCAGTCCACATTTTAGTTGAGAACCATAATCTTAGACCTTACAATAAACAATAAAAAATAATTGTGCTACATTCTGTTTTGAAAGTATATTCCTACTTTGTTCCTGAAGTACAATGAATGTTGCATGTTTCCAGACTCAATGAGTTATCGCTAAATAATCATGATTTCAATATTAACCAAAATAATTGCGATGACTTTTTTCCAAGATCCAAGCAGTCAAAGTTGGAATGCTACAGACAGATGTTTGAAGAGATTAGGATTTTGGACAAAGAAGGGATGAGTTAGAAGGACAACATGACAGTGACAGAGATGGAAAATTAAGTCTGAAATCTAAACAGAACCGAAGATCAGAGTTTAAAAAAAGGAGCATATTTTCTTTGGCCATTATATGTGCAACACGCAATTAAACAATGGAATACTAGGATGTATAGTGGAGGTTTATTCACTCATTATGATCAGCAAAACAACTACAGAAAAACACGCAGAGAAAACGTCTACAGTATGTCCCCAGGCAAATGTGTAACCAGCAAAATCAACCCATATATTACAGAGATCAACTGTGTCCTGGTAATGCACAGAACCACTTATTTTCACAACAACAGCGTACTTGGATCAGTAACAACATTTGCAATATTTCACTGATATGTAAATAATTTTATCATCATAGAGTAAAGCAATTACAGGACCCCGCCACCCATCAGTTAGGTTCATTAAGCTCAGAAGTCCAGCTGCTCAGCACATAATCCTCTCAAGTCTCTTGCCTTGGGTGTTTTGCCTTACATGCCCACTCTAATGTGGGAGAACAGCAAAGGCTTTATAGATCAATTGTGCGCTCAGTTTTGCCCCTACAGATTGTGAATGAGTGGAGATGCTGGAATTACATGTCACAGACCAGGACAATTTGTGATTCAGGTGAAAATCCTGCACCATCCTCATGACTTGGCTGTAAGTTTAAGCAAGAAAGGCAAAGATCAAAAAGGAAAAGCCCTGTCCTCAACTAAAACATTGATTAGATGAGTGTCAGCACCATGGACAGCAGCCAGCATCGCAAATTGCATAATGGAAATCTCTTACATTTTTTGCTTACTAATAGAAGAGAGATATTTTTGTGTCAGGAAAACATATTGTCCAATTACAATTACCTGAGTGTGGGTCGAAGAAGGTCAGTTTAGTCCTAGTGACAAAGTATGACAACCTGGATGTTCTCTCAGAAAGAGACATCAAGACAGGACACCGTTGAAAGCTCAAAAGGATAAAACTGAGCAAAGTTACTGTATGTTGTTTAGGCTTTACTGTAAACTGCTTAAGGTTTTGCTCTCTTTTACCCTCTAGCAGCCTGAAAGTACTAAACATACTTCTGAACATGAACAGAAAATGTCTGAACATGAACATGAACAGAAAATTGTGACCTTTCTAGAGGCATCTTACATCTCTTAGCTTCCTCTGATGACATTTTTAAACTTCTTAGGTATATTGAAAATAGCCAAGTTTGAGTCTTCTTCCCTCAGTAACACTCTCCTTGTACAGTTAAGCCAAGTGGCCTTCCCTGATAAGAAAAATATCTGAGTTTCCCAGTTGATCATGACCAGTCAGTCGACCACTGAGAAGCTGAGAATCAGACGATTCTGGTCATCAACCGATTTTCTGATGCACCTCTGTTCTTCATTTTGTATTCCTCTTTCACTCTAGACATTTTCTTTTGGTTAACCAGAGTGTCAAAAAACTACTAAATGACAAAATGCTGCACTGCATGTCAAGTTTTTAAAACCAACTGTTATTTCACAAAATGCTGCAATGAACCTCCCCACGTGTTACACAATGCAGTTAGATGAGTAGGTGGGAACGCCTGGATATGTTAAGGTTTAACAAAGCCACAAATACAACTTCAAAATGTCCTTAATAATGCAGCTCAAGTAGTAATGAGTAGTAATGCCCAAGAAACAGAACTTTGATGAAAAATCAAGAAGTATAAAATGAAATGTGTAGTTTGTGAAACATGCTTGCCTGAAGGGGGTCTACAGATACTGGACACAACTGTGGAAGATGTGTCTTTGCATTAGAAACAACAGCAACAGACATAAATTCAAATGTTGTACAGAGAAAATAAAAAGCCAACTAAATAAAGGCAAATAAACAACTTTGTAGCTGAAAGCACACCTGTATAAGGTCAAAGAAACCTTGGCTAAAAAGTAGATGAGTGAAGAAATTTCTTTAAATTGCAAAGTTGACAGTTAACGGCTGTTTGACTACTTGCTTCAGGGTAACAAAGCTAAAGTTAAGAAATGCCATCAGGGATATCCATCCATTTCCTACAGCCATACTCATATGATCCATTCAGCTATGCCCATCAACCCAACTTGTCCTGAACTGAAAGTGACCTTGGATAAGCCTACAAACAACCAAGAGTCAACAAAACAACTACAACCGCTATTGTTGACCTAGGAGAGGTAGAAAACAAGTTCATTCAAAACTTCTGTTGTTATGACATTCTGTAATATCAGATCATTTAAATTTAGAATGTAAAATCTAATGTTCATGATTGCTGATGGCTTTTTAGAATTTAAACTTTTTTTATTTTATAGATTTTCTTTTTTACAGTTCTATATATATTTTTGCTCCAAGGACTGCATTTCAGTTTCATGGAAGACGTTCGGATAATGTCAGGTTGAAGCTGTTAACCGACCCTGACTTCGGTAAAGTGCAAAACATCATTGATCGATTTTATTTATTTAGAGAGACTCCACACAGAGCCTTACCCAGATTAGAAAAATTGTCTCACTTATTATTACAGCTACAACATTTTGTCCGTTTGTGTTTTTTTCAGAAACCACGTTTTTTGTGGTCTTGAACTGCATTTATACTTCATAAATAATGTGTTTCTTTAGAATGGGAGTAGTTGCTTTTCCTTCTGCAACAGCAAGATGTGCCCACACAAAAAAATACATAAAACTGTTAAGGCATGCTTAACATGGCATTCATATAAATGTTCAGTCACTGCTTATAATTATGCAAAGATGATCTAAAATCCCACTTTAAAATAATAAAAATGTGTTGTTTTTTAAACAATTTTTCTTTTAAAAAGAATGAGCCAATCTCTGAGCCCTGTTTGAAGGACGTTAAGGTTTTCAGAGACGGTTGTTCAAGTAAGAAACACATTAGAAGTCAACAGAAGAAAAAAAATTGTAGAATCTCCAACAACTGGCACTCATCAAGAGATCCTTATTGTCCAATAATCCTGGCAAGAAATCACATTCTGTGACAAAGAAGTGATAGAAAGAGAAACAGAACAATATCCTGCTCTGTTTTGATGCTGAACCTGGCATGTTTCATATTTCTTTCACACCCTTAAGGAAACAATGATAATGTTGAACTAGTTCTGGAAGACAAACCAACAGCTGAATTTCTCTGGGACACTCGCCTGCATCTCTTCTAACTGTCTCATACTAAAACTCTCCGTTTAAACTACCAAAGACTCACCTGTTATTATTATGTGTCAGGGGAAAATTGGAGTCTCTTACTAATTAAGTATTTTCCCTCCTCTGAGAATAGCTTTTATAACCGCACTTTCTAATGATTAAAGCTGTAAATCTGGGCCACTAAACACCAACAGCCATGAAAAGCAGTAACATGCCTCAGAGTGACTGTTCAACAAATTTAAAGTTCAAATGCAGTTCAGCTTATCATGACACAGCAGGCAGGGCTTCATTTCAATAAGCGGGCCGCAAATGGATGCAAAAACTGCACACTAATGCAGATTATGGTTTTATTGCATTTTTAGAAAAAATAATCCTGTTCATAAAACCAAAAATCATTACGGGTGCTTCGAAGCTTTTCCATGAATGTTGGGACAAAAGAGCATGAATAAACTTTAAAAGCTTAATCCAACTTGAGATAAAACAAAAAAAAAAAAAAAAAAAAACAGATCTCACTCCACCATTTACGAAACATAGTGACAATAAAAATCAAAAGTTAAGTTGGGGTCATAAAGCCCCCCCCCCCAATACACACACTAACAGATGCTCGGTACACTAATGGCTCTAATATCCTCATAATGGCTATAACATAATGCAGAGCATCAACAATTGGACTTTAACACCATCTGTGAAATCTGCTTGAGCTTTCAAAGTAGAAACAAATGTGCAAAAACACAATGTTTCTTGACTTTAAGCGGGAGATGAAAATATTATTCTATAATACAAAACACTGTTCCGTACAAAAGGTCCAAATAAGCAAAGAGATCCTTAGGAGATACAGATGCACAAATTTACTGTCACCACAGGTACAGTTGTGTACGAAGACTTGATATTAATTAAGCTGTTTCACAGAGAGGTCATCTCAAACTGGAAAGTTTTGCAAAATTCAAACCAGAATTTTTGCTTTTTATATAACGTTACTTGTGGCACAATAATGTGTTCTCCTTGCGATTTACTTTTATGAAGTTGATCTGGGTTTCTAGAGACCTCTAACCAGTAAACCATGACTTTTGTTCTCCTGGAGCATGAATATGACATGACACTGAGGCCCATTGCTTTTAGCCACTGGCCACTAGAAGGAACAGGATCTATGTTTATCTTGCCACCACAGCAGGATAGCAAGACAGGTTAAAAAGGGCATCTTTGGGGTCACTATATAACCATTAGACACTATCTGCATACTTACTAGTTGATACCAGAAAACTCTATTGTGTCCTGTCATCACAAATTTAAACATTTGGAGTTTGCTGAGCTCTACAGGAGCTTCAACTAAAACATTGTGCTCTGGTCAGATGAGATGAGGATTGAGTTTTTAGGAGAAAATATTTCAAGTGGGTTTAGAGTGAAACAAAGGACAGAAATGTGAAAGCACTGTTAAGCATGGTGGAGGATCTTTAATGCTGTGGGCTCATTTCTCCTCCATGGCCCCACAGACCCTCGTTAGAGTGCAAGGCATCTTAAACCTTTTAAAATACCAGAACATTTTTAAATAGAAATCAGGTAGACTTTTCCAGTAAACTGACAATGAGTCGCTTAAACAGAATAACGATCCAAAACATTTGGCCCAAACAACACTTGTCGTACTGGTAGTCTTCCGCTTTATGCGGAACCGGGTCGCGGGGGCAGCACTCAGTAGAGACACCCAGACGTTCCTCTCCCCAGACGACTCTTCCAGCTCCTCTGGGTGGAGCCCAAGGCGTTCCCAGGCCAGCTGAGAGACATAGTCCCTCCAGCGTGTCCTGGGTGGTCCCACGGGCCTCCTCCCGGTGGGACGTGCCTGGAACACCTCCCAAGGAAGGAGTCCAGGAGGCATCCGGTATAGATGCCCGAGCCACCTCAACTGGCTCCTCTCGATGTGGAGGAGCAGCGGCTCTACTCCAAGCTCCTCCTGGATGGCCGAGCTCATAAATTGTTAATCTGACAGAAAATCCCCCTGAATTCACAGACCTAAATCTAAAGAGAAGAGATCATAAGAGTGGAGCCTTGACTCTAGATGATCAAGAGAGATTTTACAAAGAGAAATGGTCAATGATACCTCTCAGTTTGCTTCAACCATGTAAAATGCTACAGGAGAAGACTAATTGCAGACCTATTGGCAACAGAGGGTAGGTGCAGTTTTAACAGCAGGGGTATAAATAGTTTAAAAAAATAGCAAAAAACAATATTTTTAATGAATTAATTTAAATGCCTTTTATTCATCTTTACCAGGGGTGCCAACATCTGTAGGCCCAATTAGGGCCATTAATCAAACTCAGTAGCATGACATCATGCGGCATTATATGTTTTTACAAAATTACAGCAAGGTTTGTGATTTATCATAAAAGTTCAACTCTAAGAAAATGATTTGCATAAGAAGAGTCAATAAATTGTGGTTAAGAAATGTGTGACAGAGCACTTCATTGTCTGGGGAGAAGTCTAATAATGGCGCCATCTGTAATCTGATCGTGGAGTTTTCCAAATCCAAAAGGACACAGCAGTAACTCACAGTTGAGCACAGGGAGAAAAATAGGAAAAGTTGGTCCAGAATAAATAGGTCAGAGCGAAAACACCCTAGATAAATTATGGAAACAATTACACATCAGTTCATTTCAGCGTGACCCAGTTTAAACAATGGGTTGGCAGGTTCATGCCTGTAAAGATTCTTCAGCGTAGCCATCATCTGCAGACAAGGTGGTTGGCGCCGTTTCAGCTCATAACAGAAAGGTTCTGAGAGTTACCCAGCTGGTTGGCTGGAACTTTTTTGTGCGTTTAAAATCCTCTCAGCTGGACAGTTAGTTGTAATAATGTGTCTTAACTAGTTTTTAATAAAAGGAGGTGAATGAGAAATTATGTTTTGAACCCGACAAATATGTTGATTATCAGCAAAAAATGAAACCTACAATATTAAGCGCAACTTTCATCATTCCAAATGATGTAAAATTTCAAACCTCTAGCAGGTACAGTTGATAAACAGTATGTCTAAGACATCACTACACATGTCCAGCTTTTTCTCAAATATCCATTTGTCAGTATGTGTTCTGTGTCGAGTGTGAGAACTGAGCAGTGTGCAGTGCAGCCCTGGGGGAGGCGAAACTGCATTCAGGACCCTCTATGGGTGCCACAAAGCTGCATTCATGCAGCTGAATAGCTGTTTTCTACAACGAGGCACTAGTCATCCCAACTCCATTGGAACGCCTCTATGAGTTACCACTCTCCCAGCCTTGGTATGCAGAGCCTTATCCTGCAAAAATCACAAATGCTTGGATTACCAAAGGCATCAGAACACACTTGCATGAAAACAATGATGAGTTTTTTCCAGGATTTGTTTAATCCTGGTATTCACTGATATTAAAGACTTCCTGATGTCATCGCCTTTGTTTACCTGTTTAGATGTTTTTAAAGAAGATAATGTGAGGATAAATGAGAAAAACTGTCTGCTATGATTTGCATGTGATATGGAGCAGAGTAAAATCAGAAAAAAAAATACGGGTAGACTTAGAACATCACTTGAGGATAATATCTAATAAATTAGCGCAATTATCACGAAACAAATCACTTTGTAGTGAAAAAATATGTCAAGCAATACCTTGTAAATAATTGTGATGCAATTCAGGCTGATGTAAAAAAAAAAAAAAAAAAACAAATCAGAGCAGGGACACGAAACTAAGGCTGGAGTCAAAGAAGGGGGGGGGGGGGGGGGGGGGGGTGTATACAAAGTCTCAAAGTCTCATTCAGAATCAGCTAATGTTTGTTTCCAATTAACGGAGTGCTGGAGTCATGATTCCCCACATCGACTTCCTGTCAGCAGAGTCCTGCTTCCTCCCACAGCACATACTGGTGTAGAATTTCCCCCTAATCGGTCAATTGGAATAGTCTGGGCGGCTGTGAATCAATAGCTTTGACCTCCGGGGTTTGGAGAGGTTGGGGGTCTGTCACCTCATTTGAAACAATTATGCAAATTTTGTTGGACTCTCCAAATTCAAATTAATTTTTTACACAGAGTTTTGACAGCATGGGTGATCCCAATTAATGAATACATGTTCTAAGGCTTTAAAAAAGAGTTTGTTAGAAACTCAAACTTCTTATGCGAGACTGAATGTTACAAAACTGCAGTTTTAGGGCACTAGGTAAGGCTGAGGAACAATGGAGAAGACTTGATTTGGGCCTGAACCGCAAACGTTTTTGGCACAACTACATGTATTCCAAGCTGCATGGAGAGGGACCCCAGCAATAATGTCAGAACTAAAAATGCAACTTTATGAACAGGCCATCATGTTTTGACATCATCATAAAAAGTCAAACAGTTTGCAATTACATAAGAAAGGCGGAAAAGTGAAAATAAAATTAAGAACAACCAATCACACCCCTCAATACAAACAGGCTGACCGATGACAAGGAATTGCTTAAATCATCTCAAACTGGTCTCTTGAACATGATAAGGGGTTCAGTGTACTCCAAAAGCCTCCACAGTCACCAGATCTAACTTTTGGGAGATTTGCATCATGGATGTGTAGCACAGCACATCTGTAATGTGTTCATGTCAATCTGGACGGGAATTTTTGAAGGTTTCCAAAAATTGTTTAATCAGACAGAACTAAGCCAGTGTCATTAGTGGCCAGAGTAGGAATTTGAAGGAAATGTCCAAAAAAAAAAAGATTATTTAAAATATGGAACAACTGGGAACAGACAGAAGCATGTAGGAAATGTTCACTTTTTAACAAGCTCAAAAAATAAAACTGCTTTATGTGCAATTAACATAGACACTGAACAAAACAGAAAATACATACAAGAAGCTCGCCTACACTGTGTGGCAGTGACTGCTTTCAAGGATTATGTACAGTAACCAGTGTGAGGAAATGATAAAAGGGCGAGAGACTAATTAAAATGTAGATTATGGCTAATGGTTCCTGAATAAGTCTTCTGAAACAATGAACCGTGATCCATCACAACATATATTACCGACTGATGGGTCCCAGCTGATCCACTGTGGTCACAGATCACTGTACCATCCACTGGTTCCACTGCTTTTTCTTTTCCATCCAGTTTTACTGTATATTACAGTCTACATCAGAGTTTCTGGGGTCTATAAATTGGCCTGTCTCAAGCAGCAGCTCTTTTAAGACAGATAGCCCACTCTAAGGTTCTTAAATTATCTCTTGTAGCAGAGCTTGAAACTAAAAGTGCCAAAGGCTTGTACCAATGCGGAAAATGCTGATACAGACAGGGCACAGTATAAAAAATAGTCCACCTATGATTACCCCAGGTACCACTTATTAAAGAGAAAATGCTTAAAGATCCAAGATAGGACAGGGCTTATGCAAGACCCACAGGCAACATTATGAAAGGGTCAGGATTCCTGTTGGTACTGGATGAATCTCACGTTGGAAGTATATTTGTTTAGCATGACAGTCCTCTCTGCATAACAGTTGCAGGTGTTCTTGGATGTGCAAAAAACGACACAATGATAGAAAAAAAAAAAACATTATTTTACTCACCAACACCGATTTTCTCGTCCTCCGTGGGAGTCCACATGATGTGCCTCTGGAAGCGGAGCAAAATCCCCAACTAAGTCTAGTCACCCGAGGCGTCGCTTCATGGAAATCCCGCTGAGATGTCACCCAGAGAAGGGAAGGGAACCGCAGCAGAGCCGGGGAGAGAAAAAGTTTACCTCAGGATGACGGGAGGCAAATAAAAAGATAAATACATTTGATTCAATTGGTTCTTGAATCTGAAGGTGGCTCAGTTATTTTGACAGTGTCCAGCAGAGATGTTTTATCCCGTCAGGTCTGGCGCATTGTGCTTGTCCATCTCTGCTGATTTACAGCTCTGAGGCAAAGAAATCCGATAAACAGGCGTCACTGCGATGGGAATCTAGTAGTCTACCACTTATACAGCGATCTGGATGCTATTAAGACAGGTGGGGGCTGCCTTAAGAAAAGAAAGCATGCAAAGGACCTGACTGAAATTAAAAGTGCGCAAAATTTACCATGAAAAAAAGTGTTGTTTTTTTTTTTGTCTGATTTTTGGTCAAGCCCCATTGAACTCCTCTTCTCACTCAGCGCAGCATGTTTTCTAAGTGCAGGCACGCGTTGACGAGTTGCAACTATACTTAACTTGTCCTGGTGCAGATGGAGAGGGAATAACAAGCAAGAACGGCATTCCCGTCTGGGTTCGGTCTGTTTAGGAGGATCTTGGAAGAGAAGGAGCCCGTGTTGGAGTGCGTAACACGGTCCAGAGAGGGAGAGTTTAATGTAAGAGCGGGCGACTGTTTGTCTGCTGCAGCAACCCACCATTAAAGGTTTTCTTCGGGTGACGCACGAGCTAAACTGTCACATAACATCACGCAGGTGATCATTATTCATCTGTGCGCGAGATGGCTTGGTACGCCGACACGCGCTCGACCTAAAACGCACAAATGTGGGATTTGGACGCAGATTCGGGCGCTTACGTGCGCAGAAAACATACAAATATATTTAATATCATCGAAATGCTTGATGCGCTTTGAAGACTTGCTTGTTGTGTCTCGACTTCAACACATAATACCACAGTGGCATAATTCCTGATGTTGCGAGCGAATGATTTTCAGCGCGAATTGACAGAGAAATAAGTATGTTCATAAAACTGTTGGTGCCCATTGAAAGTCGCCACTAATATCTGTGTAATTGCGCCACCGCGTGGAGGTTCCTGTGCAGCACACAAACATCTCAGCCCATGGGATTAGCAGTGCACAGACCTGATCACTTATTTCTGGCCTGTAAATGTTAAAACAGGTTTTCACTTCCCGTTTACGTGTTAGGAAACTAAATTGTTACTGAACTGAGATTAATTCAGAATAAATATGTCACTGGCAAAGTGTCAACGTTTTAAACAAGAGTGTATCTAAAAAAAAAAAAAAATCTAAAATGATCTACAGATTTATTTCAGGAATTCCAATCAAAAAGTGAAGCTTGTTGTATAGGTTAATTACACAAGGATACTGGCCTACTTGAGCGTTATTTCTGTTAATATTTATGATTTTGGCTTGCAGATAATGACAACCCATGTGTCATGTCCTTAAAAAATATTACATATGTTCAGTAAAAAAAAAAAAAGTAATTTGAAATAAAGAGATATTACCTTTACAACACTACTGACCTCACAGTTATCCATCAGACAGTGACACCCTCTACAAGAAAAGTGTTTATTAGTGTTCTACAAACCTGACGCAATAAATACACATCCACACATGCTGCATGCCGTAACATCTGAGTATCATCTGTCAGAATAAAAACCCATTTTCACCTTATCCTGTTTTTAGGTTTGCTTGTCGTCTTGCATCCAAACACAAACACATACAAATGTGGTGACATTTCCAAGTTAGTCATGAGTCAAATAAAGAACAAAAAGTCATGATATGCCAACTAGTGGACAACAAGGTGGCCATGCTAATAGTCTAAGTTCTGCCTTGTTCAAATTAGCTGGGCCAATTTTTGGGTACCAATTCATAAAAGCTACTTATATGTTTTATTAGTCTCATTACTAAAACACATCAGCTACATATCTATCAATAATCTGAAGGAATAAATTCCTTTAATCATTGAGCTCTAATTGCATAATTTCCAAAAAGGAATAAGATTTATTTTATTGTTTATTGTAAAAAATATGCTTATTTGGAGAATCACATTAGCAATCACACTAACCTAATTATTACTTAGAGAGAAAACGTTTTTTTTTTTTTTTTTTTGCAAACTAATCCTACAATAGTTGATTGGGCTTGAAGGACTGGTGGGCAGAACTTGAGTGATGGTGCTGGTGCTTCTTAGTCTATCTGAGTTCTACCCGGAGTCAGCTCACAGAAGTTGTGACGTCGTTTGGTAGGGATCACCCCACCAGAACAGGCAAATTTGGAGACCTGTGTGTTTGACAAATTACACAATCAAGGATAAAAGAGCATCTAGCATTTTTTAAACCCTATTGTTTTAAGTTTTCAGTGAAAGTTCCAAAACGCTAGACCACAATGTCTTTCTGGCCTGTGTTCAACTATCATATACTGGCATGTTTTAAGAAGAAAAACACAAAAATGCATTAATTTCAAAAGCTTTCAAAGTTTTAAACAAGCAGACTAAGATTATTAGACATTCAAACAACTTGCGTCTTGATAACTCTTCGTGAGCATTGCATGTTTTGAAGATCTCAACATCATGTACAATAAAACATTTTATCTTCAGTTAAAAGGTCATGATGAAGGGAAAAGTCCTAGTCAGAGCAGTGAAATGTGCAAAAAGTCAGATTTCATATTGCTACACTCGTGAGACTCAATAGACAAAATGGATCACAGGCTGATTAAATAACATTATGGTCCAACTTGGTCTATCGTCATTTACATGCGTGTAACCTTAATATGTTTAGGAGATTGTATTATTTGCCACACTAAGATCTAGAGGAATACACTTTGACTATATGGCTGATAACAGTAAACACAAACTTTGATCCACATCATGTTTCCCTTCTTTTAAAAGATAATCACCTCCCTCGTCACGGGTCAGACAATCATATTATTTACATCTGCACTTTAATAAAAACTATAGTGAAATGATTTCTGTCTATCTATAAAACCGTGTCAATCAAAACAAAAGATTATAGTTGTAAATAAAGTTTTTTGCTGTTTATTCAAATTTGGCAACACTGACCTCTACTGACAAAAAAGCACCTTCAATCAAAAAGCAAATGTTCCAGCACACACTTTATCCAATAATGCGCACGAAAAACAATTATTCCAGTTTATTTTTTTCAGTACTGACATATGAACTACAGTTAAATGTTTTCTATCTTACAGAAAGCAAAGAGAAAAAGATTGCAAATGTGTATCAAAAGGTTGGATTTACTATGGCGAGAAAGAAACAACAATATCTCACCATGATGATCATAATTTTAGCCCATGCTGGTATTATGACACCAACAAGTTGCATAGGATTATTTTTAATTTACAAAGAAACAAACAATAGTAAGTAAATTCAACAAACATTTCAAACTTATTTACAGTTTAACTGAATTTTAAAGTTTCAATTTAAGTTATTAATGACGAAAATGCCTCTCAGGCATGATGACACAATCATTCAGTCAGAAACCAGACTTTTAAAAAAACTATATATAGGGAAAACCCAAGTTGCTATTCACTAGCTGCAGCTGTGCATCCAAAACATGTCCCAGTTAATAAAATACCAATAATAATGATGAAAAGGACTGATAAAGCCAAATAAATCTGGCTGCTGCCATGTTTTTGCTGATTGTTTGATGCGGATTCACAAGTTGAACAGAACAGGTTACTGAAAACAGTACAAAGTTTTACAAGGATTTGCATATTTTAATCATATTTTTATCTTAGACTGGCTTAAGTACTTGTAAACTAATGGCACTCTTGTAGACCCGTAATCATAACCATTTTTCTACATTTTATCCCCTTAAAATAGGTAAAATGAAAATGAGAGTATATATACAGATGTAAAAGACTATTGTTTAATGAGGTAAACAGAGTGCAGTATAAAACTGCACTAACGAAACACAAAGTGAAGTCAACCAGCCTCATACCAAACTATAACTGCCTGTAACACTGTTTTTTTTTAACATGTATTAATTTAAGTAAGCAAGCATTTGAATTATTCAAATATTGTCAGATGAATGAGGAAAATCTCATTTGTTACTTTCAGCCTTTACAGGTTGCATCAGTAAAAGACTGTAGTGTCGTTTTCTTTTGACAGGAACGTTCGCTGCTTAAAGCAAAGAATTTTGGCTCATAAATAACAAGACAGGCTTTCTGCTAAAGATGTGTGGACTCTAAGCATAGTAAAACACAACCACATATGCTACCCCTACATTATTTTGTTCTTCACATTTTTAAATATGTAAAAAACATATTAACATACTTGTAGCCACCTAACCATCTTGATCGGTGCTTACACTGATCTACTTACTGCTTCCCGATACCTGAGGGGCACAAGAGCTAAAAGCAAAAACAAAATGAAAAATAGCAACTCCAACAAAGAAATGTCAAAATAAATAATGAATGAAATACATTTCCTAAGGCTAACGTTGGATAATCTACAGGAAAAAAAAACAACAACTTAAGACTAAAAAGTACTTCTAACACATAATAAACCGTGAAATATTCTGGGTTAGAATATTCAGTCAAATCAAATGTGGGTGTGCTGCCATCTGGTGGAGAAAATAGGTCATGCAGCTAACTGAAACTTATTTTCCACTTGCAAGGATACATAAAACAACAGAAATATAAACTTTAGAGACAATATTTGGTATCCTAGTGATTTCCACATCACCAAAAAGTCCCACACTGGATCTTTAACACCAAAGAAGAGCTGAATTTGGGCATTTGAGACATTTCCCAATATTAATAATAGTGCAAGCAACACAATAGTTATATCTTTGTTTAGCCAACCTATAATTTGATAAAGAAAAAAACTGTAACAAATCTAAATGCCCATGTTTTCCTAATGGCTCGATTTCAGTTGCCATTAAATCAATTTTCACAGTATGTAAGAATACCTAGCTATGATTAACACTTTATATGGAGTTTTTTTCAGAAGGTAAAGCCATCTGAAAATTGTCTAGAATTAGATTTACTCCTCCTTTGTCTATTGAAAGTATCTAAATCGCACCCAGACAGCTGAGGTTACTTGGAAGAAGCTAACTCATCTCTCCTAAAGTCTCTAGTTTATGGATTAGCTTTCAAATTTTTAAGATGCCACCTCTGGCTTGTCTAAAACATGTCCATATAAAAACATTTCCTACATAGACAGGGGACATGAAAACACTTCAAATGACTTTGCACAGTAAAGTACAACAACATAATCACAAAAATGAGGCACATGGGCTTTTTATATGTCCAAAAGGTTATTATCACATTAGTTGACGTCAGGATCAAAAAAGTGTTTGTTTTCTGATAAATCTGGAACATTTGGACATTTCTGTGGGTCAAATCTATAATTTTAAATAAAAGTTGGACTTTTGAGCTAAACAGTAAAACAATGCTTGAATAATAAGATGGAAAACTTTAATTATGTCAGAAATTTTTTTATAATTTTGTAATTTATTGTAAATTTTCTCCTCACTCTTACATAACTGGGTCTACTTGTGGATCTGCTGCATATTACTGTAGTAGAAAAGATGATCTACTCCATGTCTCTAGCAGAAGCAAAGAGCCAATAAAGCAACATACATATTCCAAACCTTTTAAAATTACTCAAACAGAAACAAGAAATGGGAAATGAGTGGTCAGTGAAGATGTTTATGTGAAACCTTTTTAAGTTTTGGTACCATTAACTTTTAAGAGGGGTTCAAATGCTCTGCAGGGGGCGGGTCTTCTCCTACATCATTAAAACCAGACATCAGGCATGGATCCAAACATGTCGGAGTCGTCGTCATCTGATTCTTCTGCAAACACTGCAACACGACAACGCAAACAAACATGCAACGTGACAACAAAAACAAACATGCAACGTGACAACACAAACAAACATGCAACGTGACAACAAAAACAAACATGCAACGTGACAACACAAACAAACATGCAACGTGACAACACAAACAAACATGCAACGTGACAACAAAAACAAACATGCAACGTGACAACACAAACACGCAACATGACAACGCAAACAAACATGCAACGTGACAACACAAACAAACATGCAACACGACAACGCAAACAAACATGCAACGTGACAACAAAAACAAACATGCAACGTGACAACACAAACAAACATGCAACGTGACAACAAAAACAAACATGCAACGTGACAACACAAACACGCAACATGACAACGCAAACAAACATGCAACGTGACAACACAAACAAACATGCAACGTGACAACAAAAACAAACATGCAACGTGACAACACAAACATGCAACGTGACAACAAAAACAAACATGCAACGTGACAACGCAAACAAACATGCAACGTGACAACACAAACAAACATGCAACGTGACAACAAAAACAAACATGCAACGTGACAACACAAACATGCAACGTGACAACACAAACAAACATGCCACACGACAACGCAAACAAACACGCAACATGACAACGCAAACAAACACGCAACATGACAACACAAAAACATGACAACACGACAACGCAAACAAACACGCAACATGACAACACAAACAAACACGCAACATGACAACACAAACACGCAACATGACAACACAAACAAACACGCAACGTAACAACACAAACATGCATGCAACGTGACAACACAAACAAACATGACAAAAACAAAAATGCAACAACAACAACAACACAAACAAACATGACAAAACCAAAAACACAACACGACAACACAAACAAACACGACAACACAAACAAACATGACAACACGACAACGCAAACAAACATGCAACATGACAACACAAACAAACACGCAACGTGACAACACAAAAACACACATAACACAAACACGCAACACTATAACAAAAAGAAACACGACAGCAAAAACAAACGCAACATGACAACACAAACACGCAACACGACAACACAAACATGCAACAAGACAACACAAACAAACACACAACATGTCATTCATTTAAAACCATAAAGTGCAACATACTGAAGAAATGTAGATGTTCATTTTTTTCATTCGTCACTAATCTTTTCCGATTTAACTGTTCTCCTATTTTTATTATGGGATATTACACAACCAAAATGCAGCTTTTAAAACTTTAATTGGTTTCTCTGTCAAAATTAGGAAACATAAGAAATATCAAAGCTGGACACGTAAATAATGTAAAACTATTAATGGTGTCAGAATAAATTTGAAAAAGTACATGAAATGTCTCACTGTCAAGCTTTCCTTCAGTTGTGTTGTCACAAAAAACATGATCATTTTATCCGCTTCAACTTTCACCAGTTGAGAAAAAGTTTATAGATGAATAGTTGAAACAAAAATAATCAGTTTACAAAATTACATGAAATTTAGTTGGCATACCTAAATTTGTAAAAATTACTGTAAGGGAGGTAAATGTGAATTTGGATCCTTCTATGTAATTTAATTAAACCTATTATATATTTCTGTAGGTCAGTTGGTTTGTGATATAATGTTCCTTGAGACAACATTTATATAAATACACTGAATTGAATTAAATCTTAAAAACTGCTTAAATGGTGCCTGAATTAGAATCCCTGACACATACATTTCAGTTACATACACTGTAAATACAATAATATTTTAAATTAAACTTAGCAATAAATAAAACACCAGAACAACTGGTTTTTATAACTTTTCATTTTTTACATAAATCAGCTGAACTTTTTAAACTGAAATAAATGACATTTTTTGTTTATTTCACATAGACCCAAGAATGAGACAACCTTTCCTACAGTGTACATACAACATAGACTGCACATTGTTAGCATAGGTGCTAGAAATAAATCTGCCATAAAAATATTGTATTCCATCACTTACATGTCACATTGAAGTCTGATTCTTCTTGGTCTGAATCATCAGAGTCACTGATGTTATCATTACCACTGCTACTACCAAGAAGAGCCTCAATCTGAAATAAAACAAAAAACAAAACTCAGAACCCAGCATATTGTCGAAATATTAACGTTCTATATTTTATTAATATATTTCTGCTAGAGTCTGCTACAGGTTTCCAAGGCCTTACCTGAAGTAACCACTTCTGGTAATAAACTATAAACAGGTTTTATTTAGATGGATCAGTAGCAGAAAAGCAGGAAGCCACAGTGTGAGACTGTTCAGTAGCTTAGCTAGAAAAATATCACAAAACTCCTACATAAGATTGGGAATCGAACCCAGGACAACCACGTCGCGGACTACATGATTCACCTGCTCTAACAATAGAACCACACAGCGCGTGATTGGACTTACTTTTAACAAAGAAATCACTCTAGAATATATTTTTATTTCATCAGAGGACATGTGTGAGATGAGAAGCTGGAGGTTTCCACTTACTATAAACTCTGTAATGGGAATTCCTATCAGCCTAAAAAGTGAGTTTAACAAGTAGCTGTGTATATTTGTCAGGGTCATATAACAATTATCTATACCAATCTTTAAGGTATTTGGCGATGTCAAGTCTCAGTCTAACAGTTCATTTTTTTGGAGATTTGTACAATAAATACCAAAAGAACACAAATGTTTTAAAAGCAGTACTATATCTATTAAAGCATTATAAAAACTTTTGTTTCACAAGTTATTTTTTAAATTGTTAACATGGTAAAAACTCTTAGCTGAGATTGTGATATTCATTTTAGCATTAATTACCCATTTAATTGTGGCAACTAAATTTATCTATATTGCTACAGCCTTGACAAAAATTATAAACTGAATGAAGTACAAAACTGCTCTGATTTTCTACTTAAAACTGTTTCACAATGCAGGTTAGCTGGCAGCTGTTTTAACATAAAACCAGAAACTAGACCAAAAACAGAGATGGAAAGTCGAGAGTGGTCAGAAACCCCCATAATCATCAATCAAGTGCTTTGAGACCCTGATAAATAGGATCAATTAGGAACATCCATAATTACTTCTCCATTTGTGGGTGTTTGGAGTTTTTCTCATTGCCACTTATAGACACGTCATCTATGAGTAATGTTAGAATTTGGACAAAAAAAACCTTTCTGCAAGATGCTTAGCAATGTTTAAACCTAAGGAAATTATTTGTATGTTATTCAACACATGTTGCCATTTTATATGATGAAATATTGTTCATGAGTCAAATATGCTGTTGGTCTATTTGAAATAGCAGTAGTAATAGTATAAAAACATGCATTAAAATGATCGAAGTTAAAACAATCTTGTATTAAACAGCATCTTATACATCTGTCCACCTTCAACATGTTTATTAAGATAAAAATAATCTGTATGACCATATATGATTATATTAAGTAATGAGATACCCTCTCATCTTCAGGGGAGTTCGCTTGATCCTGGTTCTCCTGTTCCTCATTATTTGCCAGTTCCGCAATGAGGGGGTCTGTATCTATGTCATCATCGTCGTCATCATCATCTGTGTCTGAGGAATCATCGTCATCCTGATCCTCATCCTAGAAAAACACAGCATGCAATGACGATAAAGTATCCAAATCTCAATTCCAAGCAGTCGAGGTACAGCTGATAGGCGTAATTAACAAACAGCTCCGTCTTACACCATCTATGCTGATTATAAAAATAACCCAAACCAATAATTCTAACAAGAAATAATGTAGAAAGAATTACTAAAAAAAATAAAGGAACAAGAAACAGGAATAGAAATTTCATGAATCTTACCTGATCATCGTCGTCTCCTTCTTCTGCCAGTTTCTGTCGTCCAACCTCATAAAGACGACATACAGTATCTATGCTTACTGCATCTTGGTTCTACAGAGTAAACATGGAAAGATGTCATTATATAAAGTGCATCAGTGATATATTCTTCATATTTCTTTTTTAAAGATTTATTTTTCAGCACTAGTAGCCTTTATTTTGTCATTGTTATTTTGAAAAGTAGGCAGACAGTAAATTAGTTGAAGAGAGGGGGACGACATGCAGAACAGGTCGCCATGGCCAGGACTCGAACCAGGGGACAGTCGCATCGAGGGCTGAAGTCTCTGTACATTGTTCGTGCGCCCATCAGTCATTTATTCTTAATGTTCCATTCTATAATACATAAAAACTCTAACTTCAAAGATAATACTTAAAAACCTGAATATTGCTTATGCCGTTTACATATTTTTAGTTTTTTTTTATGTTTTATACTCTTAACTTGATTTGCAAATGATTAAAATCATCTGCGCCGCAGATGTGCTTTACCGTTATCTTTTACGTTGAAATCCCCAAAGTCATTTTAGCAGAACAGCATCAGCATGAAATAACATCGAAACAAACTTCAATAAGATGAGGTTAAAAAAATAAATCTAACCAAGTACCTCTATGACAGCCAGGTAGTAGTCCTTAGTATCAGTACACAGATCAAAGATGTTCCTCTTTACATCCAGTGTGGCTGTTTAAAAGCAGACACAAAATGAAAATTATTGTCACAATCTGAAGTTGATTTATGAAACAATAACTTTTCAGCAAACCACTGAAATGCCAAAGTCAGTAGAAAATAGAATATAGGACACAAAAAATTATGGATTTAACTTTATGATTTAGAGGCCTCAACCTTTATTTTTACCAAGAGACAGATTTCAAATGCTGCACAAGGCTTTTTGAACTTGTTTCTATGTCTTACAAATTAGTAAACTTTGATAGGTAGAAATGATTTGAGTCATTACAGTATGAAGTTTAACCAACCAATAGGCTTGTAGTCTGTGGCATCAAAGGTTCTGAAAGATGAGCCAAATGGACTGGTCACCTGTTGCTCCATGACGTCATGCTCATCATCAGCTTGCAGCATCGCTGTTCATGAGAAGGGAGAGCAACCAGGACATGTAGTGCACAGCACAGCGAAACTCATCACTTTTAGCAAACGGTAAGTGAGTCAGGCCCATACCTCCATACACGATGGTGCCATTGCTGTTAAAGACCACCCTGCATTGATCCAGAGCAGGAACAGTGTGGAGCAGGTGGAAGGTCCTCAGGTCCCACTGAAACCTGCAGTCAAGGCTGACTACTAACTACAAACATCAATCTCAGTATGAATAAAATGGTTTTTAAGAGTCATCTCTTCGCAAAGAGTCTGGTTTAGAACTTTTCTGTTTACATGAGGAAATGTTTGCAAAGCTTAAATATTATGGTTCATGGGGCATGCCTGCCCATAAGCTGGCAAAAATGATCTTTCTCAATCATTTCTTAACGTCAATGAACCTTCTTACTGGACAGTAACACTAAACCTTCCCTGCTGTCTACAAGATGAGAGAAAACTACCAGCATTCAGTTCTGTGTGAGGTGACTTGTAGACTCAAGCACCACTAACAAATGACAGAAGGAAAAAGATCATTTTCACTGAATTTCATGGATTGAAAGACTAAGAACTGCTGACTTTTTGTCCAATAGTGGAAAAAAGCAGCAATTTACATTTTTCCCACTCTACAAAAAATGTTTCAGCTCTCACTCCCATTACTTAAGATTGCACTGTTACTTATGTAAATGCAGAAACATCAGCCAACACACTGAAGACCACCTGTGGTCATCCACCTAAGAAGAGACCAAACGTCATATTTCTTTTTATTTTATTTTTGGTGCAAAGCAGTTTCTACCCTACTGTGGTATGAACATCCAAAACAGAGCAGCAGAAAATCTAAATCGGGGGCTAAACTTGTCGTTATATTTACAAAGGATACAATCTCCGTGTTTATGATGACCTCCAGGCCATTTGGATGGAAAACCCCGCTGAAGTTCATGTTGAACTTGTCGAACTTGTGGATGGCCCGTGATGCCCGCACATCCCACAGCACCCCATCATTAAGCACCAGGTCGTCAGTGGGGTTGAACGTGGCACAGTTCCTCTTGTAATTGTTGGCCAATGCGGGGTCGTTCAGGGTCAGGACCATCTCACCCGTCTGGATGTCGTAGATCTAGAACATGGGAGGCAGAAACCGAAGTCTAAATAATAGTTTGTACCTTAAAAATATCAACGTGGCAAACTATTTCAGTTCACTGTAAAATTTGTCTTCTTTACTGAATCTAATGCACACAAACACTTAAGACTTGACCTTTCACCTACTATAACTGCTTTCCTCAAGGTCATTTCAAAACATGATTGCTGGATTTTTAGCTCTGATTAAATTTAATTCTTATTCCACACTGGTGGCGTCCCATATCTTCAAAATATTAAAGTTTCTATGACTTTGTTCACTGGAAGGTTCAAACAAAGCTTTGTCCAAATGTCAATATATATATTTAAAAAGTTTCTATTATACATATTACCTTTTTTGCCAATTTAGAAATGCAGAAATCTTTAAAATATTCCACAATAATTACTTCAGATACCGATTAATGTGTTAATCCTTAAAGCTGTCCTTTTGTTTATTTGAATGATTAGCTGTTTGAAGCTTAGAGTTTGGAAACAGCTCCAATCAGGAGTATTTAGGCAATAGCGATAAATTCCTCTTTTGTGTTTATTTTTTAAATAATAGAATCCAATTTTATTGGCTGTGTAACATGACCCCGTTCTCTCGCTGTGATAGGTTTGCCTCTGATTGGTTAATCAGCCCCAAGTGGAAGCACACTTCCGAGAAAAGACAATGAGGGAGAATCACTAATATCCTGGTATGCTACAACCTGGAGCAGAACTGACTGCTGCCAAAACAACAGCTGTTTGTGTCAAGATTTCCTCGTCAGACGAGCTGATCGTAGGATCATAGGAACTACGAAGCTGGAGAGGTGCTGCTGATTCTGAGGGAGAGACAACAGCAAGCGGCTCAATTACTTCTCCAGTGGTGGTTCTGGTGGTGAAAGCTGGTGAGACCAGGTGGTTCAAAGAACTCATCCTCCTTTTTTGCCCTCTCCTCTCAAATTAATACATTAGAATCAAACTTAGCCTGCAAACCTCTGTCTATGAACTTATGCAAGACTGATAAAGGTCAGATATTTATTTCATTTAATGTTTTGAATGTTCAAACACCTTGTCATAAAACTTTCTTAATTGAATCTATAGCTGAAGATAAGAATTAGCACTGGAAGTCTTTGTGAGTCACCAGATTTGTTGGTCGGTGTGTTTTATTTTTCCTAATTAAATCTTTACTAAATAGATCTTTTTGTGATTAATAATAAATTAATTCTTCATTATGTTAAGCAGTTACAATTCACCTTTTCTTCTATCTTATTAAGATACTTGTTCATTTAGGTGTTGATCCGAAATAAAATCAATTCTGAGAAATATAGAGAAATTGCTTTTTTTTATAAGAAATCCCTTAATGAATCGGAACATAATTAATGGTTTATTCTGATTTCACTAGAATATGAAAGCAACTTATTTATGAAGATTAATATAGCTTTATGTAGCTTAACCTCACACAAAAAAACAGCCAAAAGAGTCATCCAAAGCTGTAAAAGCACAAATTTTACTCATTTTGATTATGACATCCAAACCAATAAAAAAAAAAAAACACAAAGACTATTAAAAAACATAAGAAAATGGAAGGCAAGAGAAGAGTTTAAAATTATTATAAAATATTATTTGTAAATGGATTTTCTCAACACATGACAAATAGCACCAAAAGTGAGTCATTTGTGTTACGTACGTGTGCAACCTGGTCCTTCGTGCCAATTACTCTGTCCTGAGAGAGTTTGCTGAACTCAACATGGTGATCCTCTCCAAAGGAGTTCCTGGGGACAAAAGATAAATGTGAATACTCAATAATACATGATATACTGCATTATTACTGCAGAGTAAAATTAAAACTGTGATGTATGACAGATTTTACTTCATGCTAAAGACACCGCCCATACTCCACAGAGCTGACAGAGGGATGCTCCAGGAAGCAGAGGTAAGAACTAAGTTACCATCCTGTGAAACAGACAAAACAAATCACACAAAATGTTCAAGAAAAAATACACTGAGCAAGAGCCAATGTGCGCAAATTAACTCATGTTGCTTATTGTTTCAATACAATATTATGAGCATAGATTTTAATAAAGCCATTATCTGAACCATAATCTGCTTTTTTCTGTAAAATCCCAAACAGTATTTCATCTAACTAATCCAACTGAGATATGAATTCTGTTTTGCTACCCGGGAAGGCTCGATGTGAGAGATGGCCGATCCATGGCAGGTGTAGTTGGCCTCCACATCTCCAGAGAAGATGTTGTAAAGTTTGAGGTGACCGGAGCAGGTTCCCAGCATCAGGAAACGCTCGCAGGCTGAAAAGGCACAACAGGTGAAACTGCTATCGCCGCCATCGCCTTCGTGGAAAACTGACATGGGGCGAAACCTCGATGCAGGAAAACCAGAGGAAACAGAGTCAAAGATCAAGCTGACAGAGCTTTAAAAAGACATAGCTGCTGTTTCTTACCTGCTGAATATCAGCTGTCTGTCCAGACTTCCTCTGTCCACACCCCCATATTTGGGATACAGCACTCTACTCCCCAGACGAGCGGTGAAGTTGGGTGATGCCTGTCGCCTCTGTTTGGACTCTGGGCAGCGGTGAGGGTTGAAAAGGGAAAAAGGTGGGCAGGTGGTGACAGGATTCGGACAGCGTGCGTGTTGCTCCCTCAGGTACTCTGTGATGATGCTGTCAAGGGACGGCGGAGAAGGAAGGTGGAGCTCCAGCTGCTTTTTCATAGCTGGGGTCTAAATAAAAGAAAGAGAAGACAAGATTGCAGCTCTTAGACGTTAACTTAATTGATTGCAAAATAAAGTGGGTCCAACCAATAAATAATAAAGTGGCTGTCATACAAATGAAAACATTAGCTGACTGACAAATTTCTCCATTATCCATGGATCCTGTTTGCCATCAAAAAATTCCAAATTCCAGGCTGAAGCGCTCGTTTATTAAAGTATCTTAAAATGTCTTAAAATATAAAATACTAAAGTTTACCATAAACCTACGGCAGATATTTGTAAAGTGAGCCCCAGATTTTTATGTAGAACCTGCAAAAATGTTAACTAAGAAGGCAGCAAGTTTTGTTATCCCTAACCTTCAGGAGCATGAACAACTCAGAAGTCAGATGTCAACCATAATATTCACCACTTGGCACAATTAATTACAAGGAAACCCTGTTATTACAGTCCTGTAATTATTACTTTATTACTATCACAGAGACAGGCTTTTTATGGAATTCAGCTTTGTGTTAAATACACCCAACTAAACGTATGACTGACCTGTATGAAAGCACCATGGTCAGACTTCTGTTTAAGTGCACGCAGTTTTTTCCCTGAGTTGCAGCTGGCCACCGTTCGTTCCCGAGAGAACAAAATCCGGCCAACAATATGCGAGCTCTGCCCATGAGGTGCAGGATGAGGAGGAGTAGTCGGAACAGTTGAGGTAGACATCCAGGAACCTGACAAGTGAGGAACGGCAGGTGAACGAGAGGAAGAAGGAGCAGAGGAAGCTGAATTACCCGAGGACAAGGGAGAGGTTCCAACATTGGCAGCAACACGAGCCGCAATCCCACTGGCTAACCGACAAGTCCTAGATTTTGAAATGGAGGAGGCAGGGGTGACACATGAGGCAGAATTAGGACAGAGAGATGCTGCAGGTAGATTCGCCTCTTTAACCAGGGTATTTGCTGTGTCATGGAGTCCTTTGGCAACAAGGTGGTTCCTAATCAGAATGAGGAGTTCCTTTTCAGAAAACGTGATGCGAGTCTGGGCGACCACGTTGGCCTTCTGCAGGCGAGCCAGCGAAACGTCAGCGCCCATGATGAGGGGCTTGCCAGACACTCGCTCGGTCAGCTTGACGGCGTAGCGACAGAAGTGGATGTGCTCGCTGCGTTTGTCCTGCAGCACCGGCTCCTTCATGAGCTGGGGAGGAGAAAACAAAACATGAATTATTTTGTCTGGAAACTGAAGTCATGCTCTCTTCTGCAATATTCCCTTTTCTGCTGAACACTTATTATTCTGAATAACAAAGCAGTAGTAGAAACAAAAAATAAAAAGGGAATATAGTTCATTAGAAATTAAACTAAAATAAAATAAAACCAGTAAAAAAGATGAAAAGTTACAGCCAAATACAAGGAAATTTCAAGTTTCTTTCATTTAGGGCTGCAACTAACGATTATTTTGCTAATCGATTAATTTGTTGACTATTTTTTCAATGAATCGATTGATAATCACATGACAAAGGGTGCTTAATGGGATATCTTTTTTTACAAAACTTGAATAAGGTGAAGCTAAAGCAATACCACTTGATTGAGATATGGACAGAACATATTTACAGACAAAGAAAGTTTTTTTATCTTAAATGCAAAATATATAGATTGTTTGTACAATTTTGGCCTCATTGATGCTCTGAGTGAGTTCTTCTCTTAGCAAACGGCATGTTTTAGAGTTTGTATACTCCAGCTAGCGATTATTCGATTACTAAATTAGTTAACAATTATTTCAATAATTGATTACTCACCGATACTTACTGATTAATTGTTTTGTCCCTACTCTCATTCATTTCCCACAAAAAAGACGAGGAATGTCTTCAGTAATTAGCTTGTTGTCATTTAAGAGAAATCTCCCTTTAAATCAACAATAAACCGAAAACTGGACCCAGAAAAATAATTCTGTCATGATTTCATTCTTTTCTGACTTAACATGAAATTAAGACAGTTTTGACACCAATGGCACCTGATACACAATTAAACTCATGTCTGTATTTAATATGTTATTAAATACAGTGAGAGAATATCAGATTTTCACACTATTTTTAATCCCAAACGAATTATGATTTATACAGATTTCTCTAAAAAGGCCCACATCTTACATATAAGAGAATTTGTACAGGAACAAATCTTTAGATGCATGAGTTTCTGTTTTTTTTATATTTTGAAGGATGAGCAGTCTATCGGCTTGTCCTCTCTGTTTAGGGGGTCACAACATGATATACACTTCTTTTTACGACCAATTTCTGCACACAGCTCTGTAATAACGGCAAACAAAAAAACATCAAAGGTGTTAACGGATCCTGCTGAGAACCGTTGGAGGGTTAATTTTAGCCTTTTGTATTAATTGTCAAAGAGGTTTATAAAGCACAGGATTTTCTTTTTGTTGGAGTTTGGATTGAAGGTCTTTTTGTTACCTGCTGAATGTGGCTGCTGGTGAACAGCGGCAGCTTACTGATGATCTGTCTGATGGCAGAACTGCGAGAAAGTCCAACCAGAGCCTTGCAGGCCAGAGCGCGGATCAGGTCTGCGTCTGTGATGGGAACCTTCACCGACAGCAGAGACAGAAGCACCTGCAGGGTAGAAGAGGTGCAAGACGATATGATCTCTTGGACAATGAGGAATGTTGTTTTCCTTTTAAATATATTCAATAAAATATATGAATGTCATATAGTTACCAAGGTAATTTTAGGAAATGATGATATTTTGATGCACATATTTTACACTGCCTACCTTTATACCATTATTGTTCTGCACTACTTGCCACATGTGGGCCAGCACTCTGTTGTGGGTGGGAGGGGGCTGCTGGGGGTGCAAAGACTGTCGGAGGGGGGCAAAAGCGCCGACACTGTTCAGGCTCTGGTCTGGAGCGCACACGCAGTTTATTATCACCTGAGGTAAACAGCAGCCAGGGTCAGAGCGGGAGGCGGTCAATAAAAAAACAACAACAGTAGCAGAAACTCAATTTATCTACCCTGCACAAAAAAGATGTGTAGTTAAATATTTTTTCTTGTTTACCAAAAAAATGGTAATAATTAGAAGTGATTTTCACCAACAAACCAGACTCTAAAGGTGAAATGATAAATCCCTAATTAGCTTTAAAAAAAATCCCAACAAGCTCTTATTTTGACAGTAATAAATAATAGCTAAGGCAGTAAACAAATAAAAAGTCAAAGCATTAGCTTACTTGCAAAGCAGACTTCTGAATTTCAGCATCGTTAGGAAACACTTCACCTTCAGCAACACCCAGAATGATGCTCATCCCTGCAGGAAAAACATGACACACGCACACACACACACACACACAGAGACGCGCACAAAAATGATGAAATGGAAGTTTCCAAACTCCTCGGTTATGTAAAACTCAGTGAACACAGAACGGTTTTACAGACCTACAGTGGGAACAGGGGACCTATCTTCATCCAGAACTTCCACAGTATCAGCCAGCACCAGCTGGACTTTAGGAACAACTGTAAGGATAGCCAGGATGTCCAAAGCATAGCGAACTGTGTCGCTCCTGGAGAGCACAACACACCATGAGATGAAGTAAAGAAAACTGTTTTTTCTTTCACTGCTGCTATATGTCAATTTTTATCTAGAACTGTATTTTTTATTTACTTTCCTAAAACTCTTCTCAGCTCATGTTATGATTACAGCTGGTGAGTCAGGTTACCTGCCGTAGTAGGTCTTCCAGTCGCAGGCTGCGGATATGAGCTGCAGCATTAAAGGAACACAGGACAACTTGTAGAAAACTTCAACTGGCTCCCAGTGGAGCTGAGGAGGTCCACACTCGATAAGGAACTCCATCATCTCAATTATTTGCTCTCTGGTATATGAATAGGCCTGGAAACGGAGAATAATATATACATATAGGTTTATACAGGTATCATTCTTTTTCTTTTCAGGTAACAACCACAAACCTCAGAGTATTTCAACTGGATTCTGATAGATAATTGGGAAGTGGCAGGAAAATGATACATGGTTTTCATTTTTTTAACAAATGAAGTCTTTTAAAGTGTGGCATGAATTGGTATCCTTTAGTTACAGCTGCAGTTGTGTGGGGTTATGTTTGCACATGTAGACCAGAATCTTTTTTGTCAAATCTTCTTCGTAAAATATCTCAAGCTTAGTTAGATTGAGAGAAGAGTGATTGTGAACATAATTTAAGTATTGCCTCAGATTATCCACTGGAGTAAAGTTAATGTGCTACTATGGCTCATTAACATGTTCTGATGTGAACCTGGCGTTCTCAAACTTTTTATAGCGAGTAGCATCTCATGTTGTAATATGCTCTCTGAAAGCCAACATAATAAAGGACATAACAAAACCAAATCTGTACAATAGAACTTGCAGTTTTACTTTTATTTTCTTTATTTAAGAAATTGTTAGCTTTAAGGACCCAGTTTAAAATGTGAGAGCAAGCACAGTGGACATTAATCATTCTGTCTTATAGTCAAAATTAGTTGAAAAACATTTCTTCAACAAGTCGCGCATTTTGTTGCTAGCAAAGACTTCAGCGGCTTCACTTGCTCCACATGGACCCATTTGTTGTACAGGTCCTTCTCAAAATATTAGCATATTGTGATAAAGTTCATTATTTTCCATAATGTCATGATGAAAATTTAACATTCATATATTTTAGATTTATTGCACACTAACTGAAATATTTCAGGTCTTTTATTGTCTTAATACGGATGATTTTGGCATACAGCTCATGAAAACCCAAAATTCCTATCTCACAAAATTAGCATATCATTAAAAGGGTCTCTAAACGAGCTATGAACCTAATCATCTGAATCAACGAGTTAACTCTAAACACCTGCAAAAGATTCCTGAGGCCTTTAAAACTCCCAGCCTGGTTCATCACTCAAAACCCCAATCATGGGTAAGACTGCCGACCTGACTGCTGTCCAGAAGGCCACTATTGACACCCTCAAGCAAGAGGGTAAGACACAGAAAGACATTTCTGAACGAATAGGCTGTTCCCAGAGTGCTGTATCAAGGCACCTCAGTGGGAAGTCTGTGGGAAGGAAAAAGTGTGGCAGAAAACGCTGAACAACGAGAAGAGGTGACCGGACCCTGAGGAAGATTGTGGAGAAGGGCCGATTCCAGACCTTGAGGGACCTGCGGAAGCAGTGGACTGAGTCTGGAGTAGAAACATCCAGAGCCACCGTGCACAGGCGTGTGCAGGAAATGGGCTACAGGTGCCGCATTCCCCAGGTCAAGCCCCCTTTGAACCAGAAACAGCGTCAGAAGCGCCTGACCTGGGCTACAGAGAAGCAGCACTGGACTGTTGCTCAGTGGTCCAAAGTACTTTTTTCGGATGAAAGCAAATTCTGCATGTTATTTGGAAATCAAGGTGCCAGAGTCTGGAGGAAGACTGGGGAGAAAGAAATGCCAAAATGCCAGAAGTCCAGTGTCAAGTACCCACAGTCAGTGATGGTCTGGGGTACCGTGTCAGCTGCTGGTGTTGGTCCACTGTGTTTTATCAAGGGCAGGGTCAATGCAGCTAGCTATCAGGAGATTTTGGAGCACTTCATGCTTCCATCTGCTGAAAAGCTTTATGGAGATGAAGATTTCATTTTTCAGCACGACCTGGCACCTGCTCACAGTGCCAAAACCACTGGTAAATGGTTTACTGACCATGGTATCACTGTGCTCAATTGGCCTGCCAACTCTCCTGACCTGAACCCCATAGAGAATCTGTGGGATATTGTGAAGAGAACGTTGAGAGACTCAAGACCCAACACTCTGGATGAGCTAAAGGCCGCTATCGAAGCATCCTGGGCCTCCATAAGACCTCAGCAGTGCCACAGGCTGATTGCCTCCATGCCACGCCGCATTGAAGCAGTCATTTCTGCAAAAGGATTCCCAACCAAGTATTGAGTTCATAACTGTACATGATTATTTGAAGGTTGACGTTTTTTGTATTAAAAACACTTTTCTTTTATTGGTTGGATGAAATATGCTAATTTTGTGAGACAGGAATTTTGGGTTTTCATGAGCTGTATGCCAAAATCATCCGTATTAAGACAATAAAAGACCTGAAATATTTCAGTTAGTGTGCAATGAATCTAAAATATATGAATGTTAAATTTTCATCATGACATTATGGAAAATAATGAACTTTATCACAATATGCTAATATTTTGAGAAGGACCTGTATATTTCGGGTCATTGTTCTGCTAGACGATGAACGTTCTTTCTTCAAGGTTTTTCTTGCTTATAAATCCATCCATTTCCCATCAACTCTGACCAGCATCCCTGTTCCTGCTGAGGTAAAGCGTCTCTCCACAGCATGATGCTGCAGAATGACAGTTTTCCACCACATTTAGTGCTTTGCATATAAGCTAATGTGTTCACTTTGGTCTCATCTGGTTCCTTGAAAGATATTAACTGTGATTGATTCTATTCCCAGTAAAATAAACATGATTTTCACTGTAAACTGTTAAATATTTTGAATACTATGTCTCATTTTTCAAACACCTAACTATTTCACTACTTTGTGTTGATCTTTTATATAAAATCCCAACATACTGTAATATACTGTAATGAAGATTTGAAAAAGGCCAAGGTGTACAAATTCAAGGCACTGGAAAGAAAATTGGTAAAAAAAAAAAAAAGCATTATAGATGTTTGAAAAGTCTTGAAGTCATCATGGTTAAAAGACAAAAAAAAGTGTATTCATCAGTCTCCAAATGGCACTAATCAGAAATGGCACAAACATCCACCCTGAGTGATCTAGTCACACCTGTAAGACTGAAACTACAGATGTGAATGGACTTAAAATCATTTGGTACCAGTTTTCCCCAGACCACCTCTAAAGGTGGCCTGGGACAGAAAAAAGGACCAACCACTAAACTCACTTTCCGCAAAGGTTATTCCGCAGACTGCTTGTTTACAAAGAACCAAAACTGCTTTTGTACCTTGTAGTATGGCTGCTGGGGAATGATGGTGCCGCTTTCTGAAGTATGCAAAGACTGTTTCACCTGTTCGGTCTTCACTGCCAGGTGAGCCTCAAAGTACCTTCACAAACAGATTAATGATACAATAATGTTTAATGCATGGTTGCACGTTTCCCTTCAGTGCGCTGGCACAGGCTCAATAAGCAGACGCAACGGTTGGTGAATAGGAGGAGCACAAAAAGGCTTCATGGTGCCTTATTAAACACTTCATCTCAAAATTAGAATTGAAAGTTGGCAGAAATAAAGGTTTTACTCTGAAAGACTAAGACATAATTTCACTACTTCTCAATAAGTGGATAATTTTGCATCCATTCAATAACTTGATACCTGCGTAGTGCCATGCAGGTGTGCTTGGCTGTCTGTCGGCTAGAGAACACCTGGTCGTCACTCATTATCGACGCCTCATTCTCTATGTTCAGGATCTCCAAAGTACTGATCTAAAGGGATGAAGAAAGAGTTACCAAAGTGGGCGAAAATTAAACCAAGCACCCACCACACTAATTTATGTCTGCAAATATAATGTATAAGATAATATATGAACAACTCAGAAATGATCAGCAGCACAGACAGACGTGTTTAAAGGACATAAAATACTTTATGGTCAATATTCAACTACATTCCATATTTGGGTGTATTCATCTCAAAAGATCGTACTATTCTCCACATGTAACATGTTAACAGACATTGACTAAAGTTATTAAAGACTGATCTGATTATAACTCTTGTGTGGCAAAGGTATAAAGAAAACATCCTCACATTTAGGCAAATATTCAGCATCACAACACAGCTTTAATTAGTTTTCTGTAGCTATTTGTATATAATTTAACCTTTACTAAGCAAAAATAAAACCACTGCACCATCTGAGTAACAGCATTTGAACAGTTTAGTACTAACCAGGTTGACCAGCCTGCGAAGACCATCGAGCTGGTCGAAGAGTTGCAACACCGCCCTGAATAAAAAAGAAATGGAAAAAAACATGATGGCGTGGCAGACGCCTGAGGCGTGGGACGACTCCAGCAACCACAGAGCGTAGGACACCATGTCTGACAGCACACCGTCTGGGAACATGCACACCTAAAGCAACCGAAAAACAAGGAGGTAAGATGCTGGCGGTCAACCAAAAAAAAAAAAAAATGTGATTGGACCCAAAAGGATAAAAATCTAATCAAGTGAAATGTGCTTAGAATTTTGCTAAATTTAAAACATTAAGGATCTTTTTTAAGACTTGCATGTGAAAATATTTTGTGCTTATGTTCACTGTACCCTCTCCATTGCATCCTGATTGTAAGCCAGGTAGTAGAGGCAGAGAGAAACTCCTGTTGCTGCCATGGAAGGCCTTGGGATCTCCAGGAGTTTCTGCACTCCTCCATGGGCAATGAACTCGGAAGCAAACTTCTTATGAAGGAGCAGCGAGGCGAGATACTGAAGAGACAAGGGGGAAAAAATGCATGGATTCAATACCTAACAAATTTACACATATTCCTATAACTGAAGAAGGCAATCTGAAATTGAAGTTTTGCAATGTAGGTTTAAAGATAACAGTTAGAAGGTAATCTGGAGCATGTTTGAGTTAATAAAATCAACTTAATTACATAGTGACAAAAATGTGTTTGACTGCAAGTTGATTCCTGTGGTGTAATCTTTTTTCCATTTTTTCTCTGTTTGCATAACTTCTCTTAGTTTTGTTTAAGAAAGCAAAGCACAACAGCAAAGCGTTCTGACGAACTGAATCAGTCATTTATGGTTATTAATCGTGTTACAGGCTCATAGTTTGTCACGCAACAAGCAAACAAAAAAATACTGATTTACTCATTTTACCATCAATTTAGTACAAAGTAGGAGATTAGTTTGTTAGTCAAATTAAATTAAAAATTTTAAGTAAAATATTTCCAGTTAAAAAAAAAAAAAAACAGTATCAGTGACGTTTGCTTCTCTGAAGTTTTTTTTAATGCTAAAATATCTGTAAATGGCTGGCTGCTACTTAGCAAAATGTAAAAAGAAAAATAAATAAATAAAAATACTTTTATTTTATCAATATTAAAATCCATATTTTCTTTTTATCTGCAGTTAAACCATAATGAGCAAAACCTTTAGTGGTTTATGTCAGTCTCCAGGTGTTCCTTATTGGTGAGCCAGACCAAGCAGCAGAGCCCCACCCACAGAAGTAGAAATTATCTTGCACACGCAGATGCCTTTTCAGAGGAGAGGGGGCTGATAGCTGAATGATATACCGTATTTTCCGCACTATAAGGCGCACTTAAAAACCATTAATTTTCTCAAAAAATGACAGTGCGCTTTGTAATCCGGAGCGCCTTATATATGGATCAATTGGTTAATTGGTTGATCTATACTGGTTGTACACGGGGCTCTGTCAAAATGTTTCAGTACGACTGGTAAACTACAAAGCCGCACCGCTTGCAGCATTACGGTTACCGTAGTCAGGGGCGTCGCCGAAGTAATAGCGGTAAACACCTGTACTGTGCTTACTCCTAGTCCAACACCACTTGTGTGTGTATAACGTTTGAATGTACTAACGTTTGATTTAGTGCATCAAACTGTTTCTTTTACGTGTTTACTGAATCAGGGAAAAGTTCCCTTTCACGTTTTAACTAACGTTTGATTTCAACTTCAACTTCATAGACTCCAATGCATTCCTAACGTGCGGTTGGCTCTATTCAATAGAATTCTATGTAGAGGAGACCTTACCATGAGAGTGAATGGAGTTATCAGAACGCTGGTTTGTAGTGTATTGATAAAGTTTGACTGACTGACTTATCTGACTGTTTTGTTGACATTCTCTTTAGCACAGCTCCATCTAGTGGATGCATAACGCAACCCCAGTCAAACGTTTGACTGCAGTAGCTTCTATTCTATGCGCCTTATAATCCGGTGCGCCCTATATATGAAAGAAGTTCTAAAATAGGCCATTCATTGAAGGTGCGCCTTATAATCCGGCGCATCTTATAGTGCGGAAAATACGGTACTATAAAATTTTAGGTCCAAAAATATTGTTCTGCATTTTTTAATTAAGTTACATTCATAAGACAATTATTTGCATTAAGGCTGGGCTTCAACATCCTGTTTTTAAAAAACTGCCATTCATACTGTAGATACTAGACAATAAAGCTGACACCTACAAAATGAAAACAATACCAAACAAACTGTTGGATTTAAAAAGAAAAACAGTATTTTTAACATCCATGATATTTTAATTAGTAATAATCTTACCAGCAGGGCATCAAAGGTAAGCTGAACATTTTTGGTCTTCTTGAGGTCGATGTAGTTCATCATCAGCGACCGAGTGTCCAGTTTCATAAAGACTGCAAGCAGCTGCAGAAACCAAAAGGATGATTTAAATTACAAACTTGGTTCACAAACTTGACTGTCCAAAAATAAAATTACCAAGGGATTGTCTGGGGCTGCAAGCATGCAGAAGTATTCATACAACTCGGGCTTTTTTGCACTTAAACAAGTAGCAACCACAAATGTCCGTGTTTTTTATTGAGATTTTATAGGAAAACTTTAAACAAAATAGGAATAATTCAGCAGTAGAAGAAAAATCATACAAGGTTTTAAAATATTTTAAACAAACAAAAATCTAAAACGTTGGATTTGCATTTACATCAGCCTGTGCAACAGATTTGGACAAACAGGTGCTTAATATTTTCATTCCCAAGGTGAAATTCTGCATTTTTCATATTTTATACCCCTAATCTCTTGTTTGGGGGTCACTTTTACCAGTTCGCACTCTTACCTCCTGGTAATCTCCGAGTGGCGTCAGATACTGCAGGATGAGCCTCTGCTCCATGGCTGGGCTCAGTGGCGACAGCCGGTAGTCGGAGCCGATCAGAATGGAGCTTATCTCAGACCAGGATGAGCCGCCGCTCGGCTGCTCGCTGGGATCAGACCTCTCTGCCTCCTCCTCACTACCACCAGTGGAGGTAGTAAAATGGAGCTTCTGTTTAGCCTTCCTCCCATTCTCCTTTACAGTCTGTCTATTCCCTCCTCCTCCTTCCTCTCCTCCCTGAGTGTCTTCCTTCTCCCTGGAAGGTGGATGAGGGCTTGCTTGATACACAAAGTTTGGAAGAAGGCGAGTGGAGCTGCTGCTACCACCACTGTTTCTCTGGGCAGAACATTTGGCCTTTGGCATCGATCTGCTGGTTTCTCCAACATTTGTTTCTTTTCTCCTCTCCTCTTCAAAAGCATCTTCCTCTTCTGTCTGGATTTGCTGTGTTTGTGTGACACCTGAGGTTTGGGCGGGTTCATCCAGAGTGTCTTGAGGTAGATTCTGGACAGCGTGGATGGGTTTAAAGTGCCTCGTGGGATCAGATTGCAGCTCGTGTAGACGTTTGATCATCACGGATACCTGGATGTGCAGAGCAAGCTTATTGCAATGCAGAAATGCTTTTTAAATGGAGCTGGACTAAACTAAGACAATGTATATGGAAAATAAACCATACTTTTTAAAGGTGGAAGGTTCAGATTCTTAAAAACTGAGTCACAAATGTTAAGAGAATATTTTTTAACAGCTTAAAGATGTTGAAGATGACTAAACATTTAATTTTTTCTGTCTGTCACCGTTAAGGCTGAAAAAGAAACAAACCCAAGCTTTTTCTAGAGACCCAGTTGAAATCTAAATTTAACCGTTTCCTGAGTTGCTACCTCCACCATCAATGTTTATGAAACCCACCAACTGAGCGTTGTCCTCCCTGTAGCTAGTCGCCACCTCCTGGTTGCTCATGGCTCTGGCCAGCAGGCCAATGGCATAGACGCACAGCGGCCGCTCGGCTTCACGGGCCCAGCTGAACAACTTCCCAACCAGACCTTCCTGTAATCCACACAGCACAAAACTGACAGCTGATTGTTTTGCTCAAATGTATCAAATGTCAAAGACATTTTCCTCCTTTCTGACAGTTAGAATTAATTACTTCTCTTTGCCGTAAAAGGCTTCCCATAAACGCCCAGGGCTCCCTTGTTAAAATTAGCTCAGCACGATAAGGATTTTGCATTTTTTAATTTAAACACATTTACGTTTCTGTACATTTGTAGAATAAAACAGAATATTGCTGGGATTAATAAAACTTTCACGTTTTGATTTTACTGCACCAAACACAATGCATTCACAGTGCCTTGCAAAAGTAACGACAGCCCTTACACTTTTTCACATTTTGTCACATTACAACCAAGAACTTTAATGCACTTCTTTTTAAACAGAACAAGCTCAGACAGACTGGGGGCAGAGCATGAATGAAAATCAGTTTTAAAAGCCTTGCTACAGATTCTCAGTTAGATTCAGATTGGATCTCTGACCAGGAAATTTTAATATATTAACATGCTTTCATCTAAAACAATCTATTTTAGCTCTGGCTGTTTGTTTAGCCAGAGCTAAAACAAATTGCTAAACATAATCTTCAAATCAACTCCGGCCAGCTTCCTTCAACATGCTGAAGAAAATTATCGCCACGGCATGATGATACCACCACCAAGGACGGTGTGCAGAGTTAGTTTTCACATAGTGTGGTTGCTTTCAGTTTCTGTCTCATTTGATCACAGAACCTTTTGCATGTTTGCTGTATTCCCCAATTGTTTTTCAAAGTTCTTTACAAATAAAAATGAAGTGTGCAGTCCTATTTAGCCCCCTTTAACCCTTTTCAAAATCTAACACACCCAATTCCTTATATAATCTCACAGGCTAGAAAAGATCCCAATAAAATATGCTAAAGTTTGAAGTTGTGATGTGAAAAAATGTTATAGTTATGAATACTTTCACAAGGCACCATATGAAAGATTTTTAAAGGTGTGTAAAATAGTTTGAAAAGGAAACTGATGCCCGTCCCACTGATAGTGGCTACTTCGCTCTTCTCAGACTGCCGAGACCCATTTTGCAATAAGTATTTACATGAAGACTGATAGTCCTAGTGACTTTATGTCAGATTATTCAGATGATAAACATAATGGATGAAAAAATGAACAGAGTTCCGTCCTGCAGTTTTAGACAACAGAAAACCTGTGGAAAAATATGAATGTCCAACCATGAGAGCAGGATTTAACTCAGGAATTAATCTGAATTTCAACAGCACATGGCTTGTATGAAAGCATTGGTGTGTTTGCCTTTTGCTACAATCAGGTTCTCTCAAATGCAATTTAAGACTCGAAGATGTTCACACAGGCACAACAAGCAGAAGGGAAGTTTTTAATATCGACTTTAATCCACGTATTACTGGGAAAACATCTTATCAACTTTTTATTACGCTGTATATGATCTAATAAGCATAAATGTAAAAAATACCTTATCCTCAAAGACGACAGCTGTATCCAGGCCTGGGACAATGTTCAGAAGGAGGCGACAGGCTGCTGTGTTGAGGGTAACGTCTCGATTGGTCATGATATACGTGTCCAAAAGCTGAAAGACACATGCAAAAACTTTCATTGATTTCAAATTTCATTTAAACTTTCTTAAATAACAGCTGTGAAATGGAGAAGCCTGTTTTTGATTTTTTTTTTTTTATTGATACAATTAATTAGGTACACCTATTTGTAATATATATATTCTAATTGAATGGACATGTCCATACTTCATACATATATGGGATTAATAAATATATACACATAATGAATACAACATGCAAACTCTTAAGGTTACCGCATTAGTGAAGTCATCATTTAAAAACAGCATCTTCAGCAGCTGACCCAGCATACAGTTTGGGTCAGCTCGTCCTGAAAGGTACACACAAGCCAAGTAGTCAACAACAGGTACAAACGTAAATTAGACTAAACTGACTGAAAAGAAATGTAAACAAAAACTGACAGCAATGCACACAAAGTTTGAGAATGTGCACAAACCTGGATGACGATCATCAAAGGGATCTGGATCCGCTTTATAATACCCTTCTGTTTCCTGTTCAATCAGCTTAGACATTCTGCAAAAAGATGTCAAATAAAACAGGTCAGATACAGTTGCTTCCTCAAAAAGCCCTCAGAGAAATAGATAAACAAAAGGAAAGGATCTGACTTGGTTAAGACGGACACCAGTTGCTCTGTGGTTCCATGATGCGCCACCTCCCACTCGTCTAACAGTTTGGCGAGATCGGCTTTGGCGTCCGCGGACATGGCAACAGCCGTGTCAGCCGACAAAGCAGCTGTCCATGCAGAAGACAGGACAGCAGACAGGGCAGCCGACGGATCTTCATCTTGGGAGGACATCGCAGCCTGGAGAAAACAGAAGAGATGATGAAATAGCAGCATTATGGCTTGACCTAAAGAGCTGAGATGAAAAAATATTACATGGGTCGACACATATGAGGAAAACATTTACTAAATGCTTATTAGGGCTTCATATTGTGATGATAAAAATGAGTTTTAATAGATTTCTGTAGTAAAACATGGATGGATGGCCCCTGCTGACCACTGCACAAATTCAATAGAAGAAGATCATTTGAAACAAGCATTTGTGTGGGACAAGGTTCGAGGTTTTATATTTTAGGAGAAAATACAGTTTCATATTTATATATAACAAGTTTTCTAAGACTATAGAAATTTAATCCAATGAGCATATTGCCTATTTTGTCAATAAAAATTCAATTAAAGTGAAAAGTCCCATTCCATGAAGTTGGTGAAAAAATGTGTCAATTAATAAATAACCACAATTCAAACTCTTCTTGATGAGAATAACTAATAAAACAAGCGATGCAACAATCAGTCAGCCAATTTTCCCTTGAACAACTCTGACTACTGTTTGGCAGGTCAATGAAAAATCAGATTTATCAAAACTCAAAACTCCCAGTTTTTTTTTTCAGTGTAAAAAAACATAAGCTCTGATATTAATGTTGCTAAACATGCTACCTGTTGAGAAAAATAAAACAAACTACCTTCATGACGGGACCTCCAATCAGTTTGGAGAGTTATTATGTATTATAACCCTTAAAAGGAAAAACAAAATGGAATCTGGCCAACCCTCAAAGCAAAACAGAAATTGGGATCAGCTTTAGATCAAATTTGAAAGGTTTTTGCCATAAAAATAGCATAAGGTGCAAAATATACAATTACAAGCCAACCAAAAAAAACATAAAATGACAGGATTTTCAGTTTCAAAAGCAGCAGCAGAATCCTGTATTTGTCAAACAAGTATCAAATGAGTAAAACAAATAAAATATCTCAATCTGCAAGCAGAAAAAAGCATTATATTGGAGTACTAATACTTGTGCAGCTGCTCGAGTGGAAAAAGGGCTTTAGTCCCATGGATCCAAAACAAAGGGTGGAGTCGAAGGGGTCTAAAGATAAACCATTGGGGCTGAAAATAACAGCTTAATGTCAAAGGGACACGTTTTCACTCTTTTCCATTTTAATATTTTGGAGCACCTGGAACTGATTTACAATGGATAAGTTGTGAAGACAATCTTGCATTTAACAGGAATTAAAAGAAACAAGATAAATGCAGTGAAGTAAAGCAAGCAACACCTCCAAATAAAATGGAAATGTACAAAGTTAGGCGATATATGGTGGTGCAGGGGTTCAATAATATTGCATTTTACAAACAAATGTCCTGCTTGCTGAATGACATCAGATTGTTAAAAGAGCGAAATAAGGAACTTGAATTTGCTTTAGAATAGTACTAGCTAACCGACTGTGTATAATTTCACCCACTTCTGATCCCAGTGACGAAATGTAAATTCTATCAATGAACATTTAATACAAACAGAAATGTCTCTGTTCCCTAAAATCTGCCTGTTGATTTTGCTCATATTTACCCTTAGCTGTCGTGAGGATCGTCGCGGCCTCATCTCTATAGCAGCGGTTAGAGGTCGTGACAGGTGAAAACAAACCCTGGATGTTTTAAACCCGCACCAACAGGTGGGCCTGTCTGCTGCGGGACGGCTGGGTTATTTGTTACTTCAGTTACTGAGCTCAGCTGGCAGGTAACAAACTCATTGAACAAGAGTCATTTCAAACAACACGCACCGAGTCTTCCGCATAAACATCTGCTGTTCGTGTTGCGAAGAGATAAGCTTAAAAAAAAAAGCCTGCGAGCTCACCAGCATGTTGACAGTCAGTTGCCTCATGTAGCAGCTTTAGCTAGCAACGAAACATCAGTGGGTTTTTTTGTTTTTTTTTGTTTGTCTTACTTACCTGAGAATACGTTTTCTCTGCCTCGCGTCGCTCGTCTAACTCGTTACGCTTCCTTTATTGATATTCTATCAGACTTGTTAGAAAGTACTGAAAATAAAATCTACGTACGTCAAGAGAAAAAAGTTTCACGTTTATTTTCAAACTTCTCTCCGGCGAACGTATGCTACGTCACCAAACGACCAGTCGACGTTAGATGACGAAAATAGACGACTGTGCTCATGTGACTTGTAGTCCACAATCTGTGCGGAACCGCTTACACATTGGCTTGTGACGTTTACAAACAATACCGCTTCGTTGTTTGGCTCTTGATTGCGGGGATCAAGAAGCATAACCCGGAACATTTTTTAAACAGAACATTTCGAGAAGACGAGAAGAAATGCAGCGACTGTTTTCCATTTTGTACAGCTTCCTCCCAATTTAATTGTATTGTAAGCTTTCATGCTTTTCCTGCCAATTCTGACTTGAGAAAACAATGGCTGATAAACGTAATTACCTCTCATACCAAAGTCTGCAGCAGAAATGTTGCTTCTGATCAGCTTATAAATCCAACATCCTTGAATGGTTGAAGGAGGCGGGTTAAGGTGCTGTACTGTTTGAATGGAGCATCTGTGAAGTTAAAACAGAACCAGCCCCCTTCTCATCAGGAGCAAGTACAGCAGAGTTTTCCAAAAGACCATGACTACTGCTTAGTCCACGCTCTTTCTGCATTGGACATGTCGGTATCAGCAGCAAGAGACCTGTCAAAGGAGGTGGAAAATCTCAGGAAGGAAATATTGAAGCTATGTAGTCAGCAAGAGTTTGGTTTACCTTTTTTGTGTGTCCTGTGATGTCATTTCAGGCATACCATATGGAGCAGATGGTTGCCTACATGTGCCAGGGCAATTTTGCTCCACTGAAAGGATATCTCAAGACAGTATCCTAATTGCATGATTAACTTTATTAATTCAGGATTCAATCCCGCATCGCAGTATGCAGGTTGCATTGATGAAATAATAGCCTGTGTTTGTATGACCTGACGAAGTTTGCTGGCTCTGATGAAGGTATACGATTGTATACCAGGTACACCAATTTATGTTCAAGCTGTCTGAAGTAAAATCCAGTGAAGCTAGTTAGCAAATCCTAAAAATCCACAGATCAATCAGTCAAAGACAGAAATCAATGAGTTTTCCTTTGATTTGATCCCATGAGCAAATAAAAAACTCCAGCCATATTCGGTCCATAAATGCACCAACCAACAGCATGTACTTCCATTAATTTCTTTTTTTTTAACAGCTTATTTCACATTTAGGCATGGAGAACAGTAAGAACCTGCAGCACTTTATTTTTATGTAGATTGTTTTTTATTTTTTAAACATTTTGTGGTTTTTTACCTGTGAAGGGTGTTATATTAATAAAGTTTACTTTTCTAGAAAATCAGTATAGGTCAGGAATAGCTAGATCAGTGCATCTCTTGTAAATAAAGGTCGCCTGTGTTTGTAACGTAAAGTCAGAAATAAGGACTTATCTATTAAACTTATAGAGCTGACAGGAAAGTTGCAAATTTTACCGAACTTCAGGAGAGTTGAATGTAGCGGTGTTAACACGCAGTCTGCTGCTTGTAAAACGTGTTTAGTCGTAATCAAGTTCACCAGTGATTAAGGGACGCTTGTAAGACAGATTCTGGATTGAATCAGCGCAGCATCTCTTCATTCATCAAACCAAAAGTACCAACATGTGTCAAGTCTCATCTGACCAACAAAACTGCTCCATGTGCACTAAAGATTTAAGATCCTTTGCCACAGTAGAGGGGAAAGGCTTCGTCAAGGGAAGATATTAAATAAATACGTAGAAAAAATTTAATGTACCATTAAATGTACAATCTATTTAATACATCATTAAATATTAAGTGTACCGCTAAGTATGTCATGTCATCTTTAAAATTATATTTAATTATTCAGTGGCACATTTAATTGCATGATAGTCCATTTCATGATATAATGGTACATTTATTGTTTCTAATGATTAAATAATAATTATTATTTATTTATCATTAAATAAATAAATGGTACCTTTAATTTAATGGCACATTTAATGTTACATTTCTTTCATGTTACATTTACTTCACTTATGGGACATTCACAACATTTATTTATTTAATGAATATTTTATTGTATTAATTTTGTCCAGTTTGACCCTCCATTCTTGATGCCTGTATAGGAGGTCATGTCAGAATTTGAATCAGGTGTTCTGGAGCAGACACACATTTAAAACGTACAGGGAAGGGGTCCCTGAGGTCCAGGGCTGTGAATCATTGAGGTACAGTTTCTAAATTATGAAGGTAATGCCTTTTTGTCCTTTTGTTCACCAAGTACAGTTCTCTTGCTAGGTGCATTTTTCTTTTGTTCCAGCAACTTGAAACATAAAAGTGATGTCATTGTTCAAAGGAAACAATCACTTAATAAATGAGTAAAATACAACTATGTACATTTTGTTTATTCAACTAAGATAGACATGGTCTGTTTCCTTGTTTAATATTTTATTATTTCTTCATTATTATTCTTTTTACTTTAACTGGCCTTTACTACAGCTAAAAACAGGGACCTAACTGGTCCTTCAAAGAAATTCCCAAAAGACTAAACGAAGAAAACAAAAATGGGAGTGGCACAGGAGTGGAAGTCGTTCTAAATGGGAGCAGGATGGGAGTGGGACTCATTTTACCAGGAGTGGGATGTGACAGGATTTTTTTTTTATGCTGGGCTGGGAGCGGGATGGGACAGGAGAGAAAATCCAATCCCATGTCACCCTCAAATGGAGACACAGGCCACATCCACACTCAGGGTGCAAGTGGAGCAAGCATTTGGAGGGTAAAGCAGAAGAAACTTTTTGATGGCATTATCACTCTGTCACATGCCTACAACATTAGCCAGCTGTTTTCAGTAGCATGTATGCTGTCAAATTATCAGAAAACTGCTTTAGTTAAAAAACGGGTTCATTGAAAATAGATGGGCTGTGGCAACAAACAAAATGAAAAGAAACGTTGTACATAGCAGTTGGAAAACTACCTGCAGTAGATGCTTTTCTGTCTTTTGAGTCAACAAAAGTAGATGTAAGAACTCATTCTAAACATTGAAAATTTAAGATATGATTTTACAAACTGGCATTGTTAAACTATATTTGACTGTATAGTTTTATATTTCAACTAAACTGGACTGTGTGTTTTTGGATCTGAAGCTCTGACGTGAATGGATTCTACTGAAATGAATTGGATTGATTTGAATTAAAATTTTGTCCGAATTGGATTCTATAATTTGGATATAAATTGCACCCGTTTGTCTTGTCAAGTGCATTGAGATTACATTTGTTGTGAATCAGTGCAGTACAAAAAAGATGAATAAAATGTAATTGCTATACAGATTCAATTGAACTCATTTATCAGAATGCTGAAGTACAAATGATTGAATTCTAATTGTTTGAATGTGGAATTTTAAGCTGGATTGTTTTAAAATTCCTACTTTTTTTACATCTGAAATGTAAAGTTTTCTTTTTACCTTTTCTGTTAATGTGTAGCTGCAGATCCATATTCTGTGAATGATGTATGTATTTTATATGTAATTAGTCTCTCTACAAATGCAATGTTTTAACATGAAAAATGTGTTCATATCATTTACACACACACACACATTGGCACGTGTGTGTATGTAAAAAACATTACAGCTTACATGTGCTTTTTCTCTGATTGTACTTTGACCAAGTTGCGCTTCCTGTGCCCAAACAACAAAGTGACACCACTGCCACTTGCTGATGAGCAGTTGTCTGTGTAATTCCCTGTTATAAGAATTTCTTTTCTTTAGTTGAGTTCTTCCACATTCCATCTAAATATTAATATTTATGCTCAACATCTTCAACATTGCGTGGCGGAGCAGGAGGAGCTGTGTGGTTTTCGTCCCGGCCGTGGAACACTGGACCAGCTCTATACCCTCTATACCCTGGATTTCGTCTCTTCTTTTTGCGGATGACGTGGTCCTGCTGGCCCCCTCTAGCCCAAGACCTACAGCATGCACTGTGGTGGTTCGCAGCCGAGTGTGAAGCGGCTGGGATGAGGATCAGCTCCTCCAAGTCCGAGGCCATGGTACTCGACCGGAAAAGGGTGGCTTGTCCTCTTCAGGTTGGAGGGGAGTTCCTGCCTCAAGTGGAGGAGTTTAAGTATTTCGGGGTCTTGTTCATGAGTGAGGGAAGAATGGAGCGGGAGATCGACAGACGGATCGGTGCGGCTACCACAGTAATGGGGGCGCTCTACCGGTCCGTTGTGGTGAAGAGAGAGCTGAGCGGAAAAGCAAAGCTCTCAATTTACCGGTCGGTCTACGTTCCTACCCTCACCTATGGCCATGAACTTTGGGTCATGACCGAAAGAACGAGATCCCGGATACAAGCGGCTGAAATGAGCTTCCTCCGTAGGGTGGCCGGGCACTCCCTTAGAGATAGGGTGAGGAGCTCGGCCATTCGGGAGGGGCTCGGAGTAGAGCCACTGCTCCTCCACATCGTGAGGAGCCAGTTGAGGTGGCTCGGGCATCTATACCGGATACCTCCTGGACGCCTTCCTCGGGAGGTGTTCCAGGCACGTCCCACCGGGAGGAGGCCCAGGGGATGGCCCAGGACACGCTGGAGGGACTATGTCTCTCGGCTGGCCTGGGAACGCCTTGGGCTCCCCCTGGAGGAACTGGAGGAGGTGTCTGGAGAGAGGGACGTCTGGGCGTCTCTGCTGAATCTGCTGCCACCGCGACCCGGTCCCGGATAAGCAGAAGAGGACGAGTACGAGTACCACATTCCAACAAAGCTGGGACAGGGGCATGTTCACCACTGTGCTACATCAAATTTCCCTTAAAAACACTGAATAAGCATTTGGGAACTGAGGATACAAACTGTTAAGGATGGATTTGTAGATGGAATTCTTACCCGTTCTTGCTTGATGTACAACTTCAGGTTCTCAACAGTCCGGGGTCCGAATTGTAATATTTTGCTCTTTATAATGCAGTACACATTTTCAATGGGAGAGATGTCTGGACTGCAGGCAGGCCAATCCAGTACCCTCTTACTAAGAAGCCAGTCTGTTGTAACACGTGCAGAATGTGGGTTGCCATTCTCTTGCTGGAAATAGCAGGCAAATCCCTGAAAAAGACGTTCCCTGCATGGCAGCATTACATTTTTCCAAACCTGTATGTAACTTTCTGCATCAGTGGTGCCTTCACAGATGTGCAAGTTACCCATGCCTTGGGCTAGTGCCCAAGGCATGGGTAACTTGCACACCCCCATAACATCACAGATACTGGATTTGAACTTTTGCGCTGATAACAATCAGGATAGTCCTTTTCCTCTTAGGCCTGGAGGGCACAAGGTCCATAATTTCTAAAAACAATTTGAAATGTTGACTTGTCAGACCACAGCACACTTTACCACTTTGGGTCAGTTCATCTCAGATGAGCACAGGCTCAGGGAAGCCAGCTGCATTTTTTGAGCATTCCTCAAATTTCCCAGGGTTTTGCTGCCCCTGTCCCAGCTTTTTGGAACGTGTTGCAAGAATCCAAATTAAAAATGAGTGAATATTTGCTAAACAACAATAAAGTCTATCAATTTGAACATTAAATATCTTGTCTTTGTTGTGTATTCAATTACATATAGGTTGAACAGGATTTGCAAATCATTGTATTGTGCTTTTATTGACGTACACAATGTCCCAACTTCATTGGAATATGGTTTTTAAAACAGTGATGCTATTAGTGTTTCTTTCATCTAAATAATGTATGTCACAAATTTATAAAAATCCTGTTTTGAATTCAAGTTTTATTCTTTTTTGCTGAATGAAAATAATTTTAAATGTAAAGATTTACACAATACCAGGGGTATGAATAATTGTGGGTCTAAGTATGGTTCTATTTACTTACAATGAAAGGTGTGAATTGTTTGTACATATTTTTGTAGGGCCTGCATACCTGTTTCCATGAATATAGTGGCCTTCACAAAGTGTTGTGTTTCTATGTAAATTATTTATTTAGGAGCTTCTGAAATTTTGCTTTGGACATATTTCTGGTACCATCTTAGTGAAGATCACACCCTGCAAACACAGGAAACACATTTGTTATGGATGCCGTTACTATTTACATGTAGAAATGAAACATTACGTAAACTTATCACATTTAAACCATCATTGTACTTGGTTTTGGCTGTTGCTGTTCTGGTTTGGTGCCACAGGGCAGGGGACAACTAGCATGCTGAGTTTTGCATAGTAGGCAGTTCCACTCTGTGATTGCATATAACAGTGTCTGCTACACTGGAAGTACTGGCTGTACATCAGTATAACTGAAGATTAAACAAGAAGCTGAAGCTGAAAAAGAGGAAGAATAGAAATTTGACATCACCTTCATGGAAAAAAACAGTACGAATATGGTTCAGTGTTATGGTTATTGACCTATGCTTCAAACAGAGACATATGGTGCATTTTGCTAATTGTTGCCTTGTAACTCCTACAACAACTTTGATGTAACAGCCTTGATAACTGCAATACCTCACTTGATTAAAAAGATCTGTATTTTTTAAATAAAAATTCATATTAATTCATTAAATTATCCGATCAATGAGACTAGGTGTGCTTTTAAGAATAATTTTAGAAAATGCTCCACTGAACGGAACTCCAGTGAATAGGACAAACAACATATAGCTTTCCATACACATTTAGTCTGTGCAGTAGCTCACCTTTTCTCATTATAACATAATGCTCTTACTCTCCTGAAAACCAGTCTTCATTGAATACTGAATAAACTAGTGAATGCATGCCTCATTAGTAATTATTCTGCTTCTGGGGTCATGACCTCATTCAGGTAATTAACCTCAAGTAGGAGATTTTTTAAAACACTAAGTAACAGCAAGTTAAAATTAAATACAGGAGTCACACATGGAGAAAATAAAAAACACTTGGAAAAAACATACCTAGAAGTTATTGTCCAAATTTGATACATATGCTGTCCATCAGTTATGGTTGTACGATGTTAGAAGATCATCTATTGGCAATATTAGCTGTATATATTGTGATGATGATACCACTTTCAAAAAATATGCATTTTCTCCCCTGTTGTCTTTCTTATGTGCTTCCAACTATCTGACCTTTAGCATCTAGGTCACTGTAATCTGTGTATTTGTGAGAATCTACTACAGTGACACTCCATTTGATAGGCTGAATATTTTATTTCTACACCAACATGCAAAGGATTTGATTCACAAATTGCTCTACTTTCTAGAACAGTCACCAGAGAGCATAAGTGGTAGCTTCATGAGTTGACTGATACTGTTACAGGCAGTTGTTTGATTGTCAGTCAAAATAGTATTCGAAGGTCACCCGTCATAGAGGATAGCACAGATTAAATAGCATACATTAAGTAGCACTTAATGTAATTTCATTTCAGAAGTGAGTAGAGTTGCCAAAATTGAACTCAGGTAAGAGTGGCACTACTTCTGTTGGGACATGGGAGTGTTATTCTGTGCTTGTCCACCAGAGGTCTTCCTGGAGCCACTGCTGACTGCTACAAGTGTTCCTGATCGTTGGCTGATTGTGTGTACCTGGAAGGAGTATTTAGGAGCCAGCCACCAGTCCTTCGTTGCCTGAGTGTTTTGCCCATGTGGTAATCACCAAGCCAGAGTAACTTTGCCAGTCTGACCTGAGCTTGTGCTAACCTTGTTTTGGTTCTCTGCTTCCTGCTAGTACCTGTGAGGTGTAGGTGGGTTCCTCTCAACCTGGACATCCAGTACCTCTTTCAAACAGTTTGTGAATTTTGGACTATCACCACTAGACTGTGGTTTGGTTCCTGGATCACCCAAGCTCCTATCACTGTGAACTCAGACCTGCTGTGGATCGTTCTTATTGGACAGCATTCTGGATTGCCTGACTCCCAAGCCCATGGTAAAGATCTTCCCAGAGTTTACTACCAATGACAAATGTAAGCAAAACTCTTTTGGACTTTGAGGATGTATTTCTTGTGGCCAGAACTTCTCTCTTTAGAGAACCTGAGAAGTCTAAAGTACCTGCCTTAGCATTTTCTACCAGGTTTCTGGTATGACTTGAAATACAGACTGTAAAATAAACCTTTAAAACCTTTTCTGATCTCCTGAGTGAGTTTTCATGTGGGTCAAACAAATTCAAAAAGAAATGACAACTTCAATATAAATTTTACTCAAGTAGAAATAAAAAAGTTATCAAATTTCTTAAGAGTAAAAATGTGTTCAATGAAAAGGCTCAAGTACTGAGTACTTGAGTAATGCTATTTAATCTGGTTTAATTGGTAAAAATCATGTGGCTATAGAGACAAAATAGTATGTTTAAAAAAAAAAAGTGTGCAGGTTTTGGTACTTGTATTAAGATTAAAAATGGATACACATAAATCACATTCAATACATTTGAGCAGAAGAAACGCACATTTCCAAATCTCATTTTTCCACAACATAAAATTTGTGAAACCAATACTTGCAGTATGTAATGTATCCATGTAAAAAAATAAAAAGGCAAAATACTTCCAAGGCCAATATTTACTGTATGATCATTGGACTTCCAAATGGCACAGGTTCAGCAGATAGAAATCACCATTAAAACAATGAAGCTTGTTTACAAACCAGAAACGGGTTGGTTCGTCATTCAGTAAAGTAACACAAGGTTAGTTGAGTAACCAGAAATTGTACTCAAGAGTTACTTCAGAATATTTAGGTAGAAGTAAAAAGTACAGTGCAGTGAAACTAATCCTAGAATTCTTTTTTTTTTTTAAGTCAAGTAAATGTGACTAGTTACTACCCACATCGAAGGTGACTTTTGTTCAGTGGGAAGAGTAGTCGTCTTACAATCTTCCTCCAGCAACATGTCCACAGGGCCCTGGGCAAAGCACTTAACCTCAAGTTGCCTACTGATCTGCATATCAGAGTATGAACGTGGGTGTGATTGGGTGAATGTGCCTCTAGTGTTCAGTGCTTTGGGTGGTCAGTATGACTGGAAAGGGCTATGCAAATTCCTTCCATTTACTCTGATTTTGGATATGCATAAGACAGTCATTTTATGCAAATCTGATATTCCAATATGTGAGGCATGCTTTTCACAACACAGCACAAGATAAACCAAAGTGTGTGGATGCTTTCATGTACCCTTTGGTTCTTACCCTGGATCACTGTGACATCTGTGTCATGCCACATGCATGTGGGAAGGTTTCATGATATAAACCGTGCCTCAAGCAAACACAACGCGACTCCTACAAATCTTCATCAAAGGCTAGCAATATTGCCTAATGTGTCTATCAGCCACCCTCTGCACACCTGCCTGTTACACATAACATGACTCATGATGCCACCACTTATGTCATGTACTTGTTCCAGATGTGTCAACTCATTTACAAATTAAATAATTTGCACAGCCATCTCTGGTCTGCATGTGTATCGATTACATCCAAATTAGACATATCCTTCTTTGTGCCTAACGTTTATTGTCAGTGGGGTGAGTGTAGTTGCTGAAGCTGTTTTTGTTGTAATTGTGTTTTGTTTATCTAAATAGCAATTTTTTGGGATATATACGCTAGTGATAGCTGGGGTTGCAAGTCTCTGCCACTGTCAAAATACAATGAACAAAAATACAGGCACAGCACAATAAATTCAAATAACACAGAGGTTAATTTATTTTTTGTCATTGAGTTCAAAAAGTGAAACTCATTACACAGAATAGTTTAAATTTTGATAATTAGGACTTTCAAATAATAAAAACCTAAATTCATTTTCTCAGAAAATTTGAATTTTAAATAGGACCAATAAAAAGGATTTTTAAATTACAATCTTTGGGAACACAGTTGTCCAGCAGACAGTCACCGAAACCCTTTGCAAAGATGGTGTTCCTTAATAGATTACTGCTAATTAAGCTTGCTGGTCACATTGCGCTGTATTTTATGCATAATAAAAGTTGAGTCGAAGGACAAAGTGTGGTGGAAAGATGTATGCAGACAACTGGATACACCTAATTAAGTATTTTTCAGGAGATTCACAATGTGTGGACTAAGTATGACAGAGTGCTTCAAGGGCCAACACACATATATGTATCCAGGATGTGGGCTATAACTGTTACATTCTTTGTAGAAAGCCACTCCTTAACCCAGGGTTAGATGTATCTTACTTGGCCTAGGAAAATTACTGAACTGTTGCCCAGTGTTACAAAGTCCTTTTGCAGGTGCAGAGATTGCATTTAATTTGATATTTAAGGTCCCAGAGTCTAAAGGAAAAGTGGAGAGGCACCGAATCCAAGTTATTTGAGGTCCAGTATGAAGTTTCCACTGTCATTGTGGAACCACATCTGCTGGTGTTGATGCACTGTGATTCATAAAGTCTAAAGTCAGCTCAGCCATCTACTAGGACATTTTATGGAGATGCTGATTTCATTTTCCAGCAAGACTTGACTCCTGCCCACGGAGCAGAAAATACCAATACATGGTTTATTGACCATGCTATCACTGTTCTTGACTGGACAGTAAACTCACCTGATCTAAACCCCAGAGCATATGTAGGGTACTGTCAAGAGGAAGATGAGAGAATCCAGACCCAACGATGCAGACAAGCTGAACCCCACCATTAAAGCAACCTGGACTTCCTTAATACCTCATGTCAGACCTTGCAGTGTGAATTCATGCCATAGGTGCCCAAGTCAAGTATTGCATGGATATATTGCAGAGTACAGGGATATACTTTTCACTATAGACTGACATTTTTGTATCAATAGCCCTTTTTTATCTGAGCTTATGTAACAATTACTGTGACTTAGGTCAGGGCAAAAAGCAGCCAAAATATAATTGATTTAAATGAAAAAACATTATCTTCATCAACATAGACACCTACGCCTATTTATTGCCCTCAACAGTCAACAGAAATATGCAGGAAAATAGTGTAAGAGTCAATTTATGTGACTGGCAACATAAACCAATTTTCTGTGATACATTTTACTTGCACTGAATACATATTAGGAAAGTAAATCATTTAATTATAGGGGGAGAGAAAGAAACCAACAACTAATTTCTTTCCATGTAGTTCATGGTGGAGGATATTGGAATTGCTACCACCACCTACACTGGACTGATCCATACTGGAAAACATTCAAAGCGGCCTATGATGTGGGCTTTCATGTAATCTGGGATTATATGTATATATATATATATATATATATGCATATACATACATACATATATATATAACAGGTTTTATCTTTTCAAGTGGAAGCTAAATGTGACCAAGATGCAGCACCTGTGTCCAGGAGACAAATATTTAATATTTTACAGAACGAGGGAAATCTTCCACCTCCATAAAAAGAAAATAATGCAAGAGGTTTTAAATTAAGCCTGTTTAAAGAGTTATCAGTGACATTTGCACCGAGCAAATAACACAAAGTGACAAGGATTTAGGTAACAGCATTAGGCGTCAAATTTATTTCATTGGACCTGAGAATGTGAGCTTTTTTTTTAAATCGTTTGGCTTTTGAGGTTTTCTTTATATTGTTCAACATAAAGTTCTAATACCTTGATCAAATCAGTTACACTACCAAATCCCTTAAAATCAATGTGTCACTAACTAACCCAGGCACCAAACATGTCTCAGAGTGTCTGCAAAAACCGTAGAAATGAAAATTGTAGACAAAACGTAGTTTCAAAAGTTATTCATGCTATGCTAAGTGAATGTTTCCTATTAAAATTTTATATTTCTAACAAGCCAACATAGTAGAGTCAGCCAGTATGACCAAATCAATGACGACTTAATTCAACCATTAACCGTTTGCTCTTTGTTTTTACACCTCATACAAAATACTCAGATGCAATCCTCCTGTGTTTGTCTGCGTTTCTTTGCTGTCCTCTCAATCCCTAACTGGTCAGACAGATGATCACTAATCCCGAGCCTGGTTCTGCTTGAGGTTTCTTCCTGTTAAAGGGAATTGTTTCCACCATCTTCCAAAGTTTGCTCAGGCGTTAGACCATGGAAGTAACGATTCAAAGCAATCTGCTGGTAGCTTGTCACCTCTAGAAATTTTATGATCCAATAAATTTGACTATTAATGTGATCACACTCAATTGCATTGTACAGAACTGGATTTAAATTGTCCCATCAATTTCTTTGACATGACAATTGTTAACTGGTGAATTATATATATACTTAAAGGGAAAAGAAGAGCAAACATGCGGATAGGTTTTCCATTTTATTCCAAGGTTAAATAGCAAGGTAAATTAAAAACTATTTGTTCCTCTGCAGTGGTGAAGTACTGGCAGTGGTTTTTAATACTGCATTTCTTTTCACAATGTCATGTTTGGAATTTGTTGAGGACCAAACAATCTGTTGAGGACCAAAGTATCTTGCAGAATAATCCAACAAATGAGCAGAGCAGGGTGACTGTGGAACAAGAACAGGTAAGTTTAATGAAACTAATGTGGTTGCAGCTGTGTAGGGAGTAACACTAAAGGAGCTAAGGGATAATGGCTAAATGATACAAAATAAATACAAAGCAAGCACTGGGATCAGGAATATTAGCTATACATAAAAAAAAACCACAGTAAACATGGTAAAACAACATAAAACTGAAAACCAAAATTAATTTCCAAGTCCACAAGATTGTGACATTTATTGCCTCTGGAGCACACAATATCAGTGTTCACTAACAGCTGTTTTTTATGCCTGATTGTTTGTTTGGAAGTTATAAATTATAATCATCTGGTGTTGTGGGAGTACTTTATAGCTGCCAGGATTTTTTTAAATCTTATTTTCAATTCTAGCTTAATCTTATTCAGGGTCAAGAGAGACCGAATATAAAGGCTTATTCCTATTTAAAATTTCCAGTTGACCTAGCATGTATGTTTTTGGAACTTAACTGAGTTCAAACAAAAATAATTAATAGCCCAAGTTTCACAAATGTTAAAATATTTTTTCTTTCAAATCAACACATGTGAGATATTGGAAGCAAGACCTGTTAACCGTCTTCCTCTTTCACCTCATCCATGAACCTTCCCTGTTTCCTCTTCCTCTCCTGCATGGCAGCTACCATATTCTGAATCCTTTGTTCAAAGTGCAATGCCATGAAAGATACTTGCTCCTGTATAGATTAATTGTAGTTTTGCTTTACTGTTACACCTAAATGTTTTAGATCATCAAACAAATTTAATGTCAGACACATTTAACTCGGGTATATGCACACAGCTATTCCCAAATCATAATTGTATTTATTAAAGAGAAAAAAAAGCTATCCAAACCGACTTAGTCATTTGTAAAAAAAAAAAAAATAATACAATTAGTCTTATATGGTGGTGGTTGTGGGAGGGTCTGAGGCTGCTTTGCTTTCTCAGAAAATCCTAAAGGAGAATTTCCCTCCACCAATTGATGATGTTCAAGCACACTTGGGTTATGCAGCAGGATATTGATTTAAAGCATACCAGCAAGTTCACCCCTGAATAGTTTACAAAAATCTAAATGGAGATTTAGGAGTGGTCTAATCAAAGTTTAGACATAAATCCAATTTATATGCTTTCACATGACCTCAAACTGTCATGGTGTGTGGAGGTGATGCAGGACCAAGTACTGTATATACAGGAGGATGGAAGCTGCATGTTGAGTAGATCAATGCTTTAATGGTGAGAACAGAAAAACACTCAGAGGATGGAACTCAGGCAGGTTTACTGACTAGAACACAGAGACATGGAATAGGGAAGTCAGCAGTGTAGTTTCCAGGGCAGATGTCAGGAGTAACCAGTGGGGAACAATGACAATAAGGGAATATGAATACTGAAAGAGAGTGGAGAATGGACAAATGACCCAAGGGAGGTTATCAGAGGGGAATCAGGAACAGCTGGTGGAACAGGGATGTACTGGGGTGTCAAACTCCAGTCCTCGAGGGCCAGTGTCCTGCAACTTTTAGATGCGTCCCTGGTCCAACACACCTCAAACAAATGGCTGCATTTCCTTCTCAGTATGCAGTCAAGTTCTCCAAAGTCCTGCTAATGACCTAATTATTTGATTCAGGTGTGTTGAAGCAGAGGAACATCTAAAAGTTGCAGGTTGCCGGCCCTGGAGGACTGGAGTTTGACACCTGTGCTGTAGAAGGCAACTGAGGGAGGGTGACGAATTGCACTGATGACCAGGGAGTCTAAAGAGGTAACTGAAAACATCTAATTAAACTGAAATAAGTAGACTACTAAAAGAACATAAACAGGGAGGAAAACAAATCTGCAAGAAAATACAAGCTAAAACATCTAACATAGGAACATAGGATTAAGAAACACCTAAACACCAGAATGAATCTAATAAACCGCTATTAACTGAAATAAAGCAAATGAAAAACATTACAGTGCAGAGAAAGTAAACAGAATTCAAACTCAAAACAACAATTACAGGCAGATTTTGACACAAACATGCTATTCATGCTAGAAAATCCTCAAATGTGGCTTAATTAAAACAACTATGCATAGAAAATGGGCCAGCACTCCTCCACAGTGATGTAAAAAACTCAGTTATTGTAAATGCTTGATGCCAGTTGTGACTATCAGTCATTGGGGTTTGGGGGAATGACCTCTTCACATAGGGCCAGGTTGGTTTCAATAGCCTTTCTTTCCTTTTTATAAATGAAATCATCATTTGAAAATAGCATTTCTTGTTAACATAGGTTTTCTTTATGAGATATTAAAATTTGATCTGAAAGATTTAAGTAGGATGAAAAAAGCAAAACAGAAAAGAGGAAAATACATTTACACAATAGTGCACAGTATCTCTGCACATAGGCAAGGTTTTACGCTTGATTGTTTTTAATCTCCTAGATTTGAATGAAGCACAGCTGTTTCGTCACTTTACACTTTTTACTACTCTGTCCATGTTGTTTTTTTTTTTTCCTTTGGATGCATTCCCTAATGATCTTAATGTCATATCATAGCTCTTCCATATTTCTGCCCACGGTCTTCTGGTGGAAGCCAACATTCCTCAAAGTGAAAGAAACTTCTCCTGGAAGATGTTGTCAGGACGACTGTGTTTCTATTGGTGACTGTGGAGGTGCCGTAGCAACCACAGACTTCGGTCCATTTAGGTTCATTAAGTGTTCGGGTCGATGAAGTCAAGGAGTTGGTGAAAAGCTCCAGGTGACAAACATTTTAACTATGGAGTGTTTGGAAAAGTTTAAACCGAAAGCATCACACAATTGTTTGAGGTTTAGCTCATCTGCACCGACTCATTCAGGGTCTCTTTGTCCACCATATCAATAAAACCATTCAACCATTCTCTAAATTTGTCCTTTTTCCTCAGGTGCCAGGGTCTTTTCAAAAAAAGGAATGTGAAGGATTAGACCACAAAATAAAGGAATCCTGATCCCTCAATTTAATTCGATCCTTCATTCCAAAGCTCCTGATTAAATAAAGAACACATGCGAGTGAGCCGAGGCACTGAAAGACAGTTGTCTATTTGGGATTATGTTAACACAAATAAGCCTAAAAGGCTTTGACGTTTTATCTCTCTGGACAAAAGTCACATGTCAGAAATGATGCTGCTGACGTTTTTTTTTTTTTTTTTTCATTTCCAAATCAAGCGGCCTATTTTCAATTTGTGGCTCCTTATTATGTGGGTGGGCTAAACAAAATGTGTGTCTATGTATGTGTGTGTGTCAGGGGGCTTTATAAAAAGTCTGCTGGGTCGGATCAGATCTCAGTTAAGAGTTTAAACATCAGAGAAGCTGTCTTCACTCAGAGAGAGGAAATGTAAGTACCTTCCATTAATACAAGAGACATTTACATTTATCAATTTTTGCATGTTTGTTTAGTCTGAAATTTTATGTTTTGTTTTTGTATTTTTTTATGCAAATGACAGAAATTAAAAGTAACATTCTCAAACGGCATGTGCAGTTGGTTACAAGAATGTAAAAGTGAAGGCATAGCAAAAGAAACTTGGTAATATTTTTTTATTATTTATTTATTCTTTTTCTCAAGTTAGTTAACTGATATTGTGCAGATGTTGTTTGTTGTGCTGCATCTACCTTTAACATGGCAGAGATCAGAATATCAAAATTAGGATTAGGATTTCATTGATCACTTCAAGGCAAAATCCCAGTCACAGAAGCATTTCTCTTACAATATTAATTTTAAGTTCAATAATTCAAAATTAGAAAGGATTTTTCTAACTTCATTTATAATTGTTCTTTAATATCAAAGATTGCACTAAAATGTGAAATTAATTATTTCTAACAACTCATGCAAAATTCAGTATTTTATGGATTCATGTATGACACAATTGCTGCCAATTGCCAACAATTTATTACTGTGATCCTTTTTAAAGTGAAATGATTAAAAATGAAGAGGTAATAAATTTGCTTTGTGACAATGAATTTTCATTATACAGGTTTGCATATTGCCACATAGTTATTGCATTAATGATTCTCTGTGAAGGAGTTTAGCAGTAGATCTAACTAAATGAATAGATGCCCAGATTTATTTTTTCCCTGTTTTTCATATGTATATTTTTTCTGATTCAGAAAATGCAGATCTCCCACAAGCCTGTGCAGTTTTTTGCAGTGTTGGTTCTTGTCATCTTCACAAGCGGCCATTGTCAACAGAATGAAAGGTGAGACTGCCAAATTTGCCTTCATGCCTCTATGTTGATTTTGTCTAGAGAGAAATGAAACATAAATATTTTAATTAAAAAATCAGTTATTTTAAGTCATTTAAACTCACTTAATTAATCCAAAATCTGTTCTTCATTTCATAGAGACATTAAGGTTAATCTATGTTCTGGTCAATCAACAAGTTACCTGATTATTTTTATTACATGTACCGATAAAAATCTATTTGGTTTCTATTCTCTTTATGATAGAGAACTATTCATACATGATTTGAGGAAAAAGTCCTCAGAAAGCAGCAGCATTTCTTGATTTTTTTAAAATCAACAGTAAGTTCTGTTTAGGTCTAATTCTATTTATTACCCTCCAACCTTTCTAGAAGTGATGTTACTTTGTACAACTTTTTACTTTTAACAATTGTTTTAGGTAAACAATTAAAATGAAAATGGATTTTTCAATCATAACATTTGCCTTTTTATGTCATATTTTTTAAGTCATAGTTTGAGATATTTTTGCACAAGTACCAACTATTTTATACTATGTCCATGTAAGACGGTTTTGGCAACCCTCTAAGCTGAATAGAAAATGTTAAAATGTGTTCAAGCGTATGACAAAATTGTGTATTCCTGAATGTTTTCTGAATTGTGCGGCAGTGCAGTGATTTGTGTTTGGTCTCCGTACAGCCGTCGAGCAGTGACTGAACACCAGCTGATGCACGATCGTGGTCGAAACATCCAGAGTCTGAAAAGGCTAATTTGGCTTTCCAGTGCTATCGAGGGTCTTCACACTGCGCAGACCCGCTCTGCTGCTGCTGCTTTCACTCCTTCGAAGCTCGTAAACTCCCCTCTGAATCCGCTCCTGATCCCAGCTGGAGAAAGCCCTCAATCTGGTCAGGTCCAGAACATGCTGAGAGACTTCTTTTATCCCCACTGAAATCATCTCCTGGACGAAAAGCCCTAACACCACACAAATGCACAAACATGAAATAAAATGTATTGAATGATTGAGTGTGTCATTTTTTTGTTTCAAATTGGGCTAGGTTGGTTTTAATTGCCCTGTTTTCTTTATAAATGAAATAATAATTTGTATATTTATAACTTTCTATAGAACTGTTCTTTACACTGTCTCATGAAACTACTTAAATCCTGTCTGAAAATTACATTACATGCAAAAGAAAATCATTCCACAACTGTTATGTTTGTTTTTCCTTCTTTTTTGTTTGTGAAATAGACACAAGTTTTAGGATCTTAGTCTTACAACACAAAAACAAATTATGCTTTTCTCATTTCAGCAAAAGACATCAAACACATGACCAATATCTAAAATATCTTGGACAATATGTGTAAAATACAAACCTACTTAAATAGCAGTTGCAGCACACATAATGTCACCAGAGCCCCGCAGTCATATAGCCTACTACTAGCACACCTTTCAGCTGTTGATATCTGCACATTCTATTAGGCAAATCTGTCTATATCCGGTGCATACAGAAAACTTAAAAATTGTCTCCTGTTGTGCTTCACCTTAAAGATGACATGTTAAATTCATGAAATTATTAAAATGTTTTGGCAAAAGGCACGATCATCTACAAGGCCTCTGAGCTTTCCTGTAATATGTTTTGTGGATTTTTTGTACATGCTGAACTGAACTCAAATGAACATTATAACAGCATCAAGTTGAAAATAAAACCTGTAATTATTTTATTTAAAGACAGAAGACAGTTATTTAGTGAGAGTGATATGTCTTAAGGGCTTGTGCTCTCACTGCATCATCTAATTTGTTTCCCTGTAACAATAAGGCGTTACTAACAGCTTTAAGTAATGTTTAAGGAACAATGCTTTTATAAATTTTAAAAAGTCGTCATTGGTTTTACTACAGCGGGAGAAAAACGTTTTGAGCAAGTACATGTATTTCTCAGTCAGCATACTTTAAATAGGTATATTGTAATGAAATCCTCATAATATAATCTTCCCTGGCACCACATGCTACTCACAAGATGCATAGTGCTTCTGTGTAATTTTTTTGTCTCTGCTCTGTTCTCTCAAAGCCCCAGTCGGTCGTGGCACATGGCCGGTCACAGTGAGCCTGGTTCTGCTGGAGGTTTTTTCCTGTTAAAAGGGTTTTTTTCCTCTCCACTGTCGCTACATGGATGCTCAGTATGAGGGAATACTGCAAAGTCAACGCCAGTGACTGTCCACTGTCACTACATGGATGCTCAGTATGAGGGAATGCTGCAAAGTCAATGCCAGTGACTGTCTACTGTTGCTACATGCTCATCCAGGAGGAGTGAATGTTACAAGTCACTGACTCAATGCAATCTGCTGAGTTTCCATAGAAATAAAAACTCTTAAACCAATTTGAACAAATAACTGAATCTGACTGCACTGTTCTATAGAATCAATTGGAATGTATGCACCTGACTTGAAATCTGTATGATTTGTCTGAATTGACTGTTGTGAAGTGCCTTGAGACGACATGTGTTGTGAATTGGCGCTATATAAATAAAACTGAATTGAACTGAATTGCAATTGAATTGAAGATTTCTGAAATAGGAGTAAAAAGAATAATCATAACTGGTGCGCTCCGTAACCCTTTCCTCTATGCATGATCATCGCACAAGACTCCACTGCAGAAGATAAAGCATTTAAAGCTTGTTTAATGTTTGCTACTTTGAACAAGTTATTGACATACTGATAGAGTATCTGGTCAGATGAGACCAAATTTGAACTGTGTGTTTGTGAGGAAGAATGATATAAAATCACACTTGAGCAAATCATGCAGTAGATACACATACAGGATACGTCTGGAAAATTTCATTTCCAGACGTATCCTGTACTTAGCAGAAAAGCCAAAGGAAGCTTTACTACTGAGTACTAAATACATTTCAGTAAGTGTGTTCACTGCTTAACCCCTGTGCCATATCACTGTGTTACATATAACCTAATTTATGGATCTGTTTATGTTAATTTCTTTGCATATGTGGATTACTTGGGCTCTTGCATACATTTGGTGCAAATTTCATGTCAATAGCCTCATTAAAATATATTTACATTGACATGTTAAGTTCTTATTTTTCCAGCTATATACATCAATAACATTTAACTGACAATACTATTTTTTTGTTTCTAAATCACAGAATTACCCTTCAGATGAATGTTAATAAGGTGCGCTTTATGTGTAAACATGTGTGGAAAAATTTCTACTGTCCTACATTTTTTCATTTGTACCAAACTATTGCATCTGATCTGAATTGGATACAAAGCTTGTAACATGAATAGTGTTTGCCTTTTATTCATAATTTCTCTTATTTTTATTTATTAGATGTTCAGTTAGCAGCACCAAAAACAATCAAAGCAAAATATGAAAAAAGTGCATTAGTGAATTGTACAAAATGCTTTGAATGTGTTCTCTACGAGCATGTATAAGGGACTAAGACTGAATATAAAATTGCCTGCTGAGTACTTCTTGAGCATTCAGATGAAGCTGTCTTCAGAATAAACAAGGTCCCTTGAGAAATTGTTTTACCCCGGTGGAGTATGAAGGGCCAAATAGTAATTTTTGTATTTTTTCCGGATCCCTTGTAATAAAAGCATTTACCTCTAATAGACCTAGTGCGGATACAAAGCTCAAATATGTAGACAAGGCATAGTTTATGCAAGTATATCAGTCGTGTGATTAAAAAAAGCCGATAAATTGGGGGAGCAATTACAATTTCATTTAATTCAATTCAATTTAATTCAGTTTATTTATATAGCGCCAATTCACAACACATGTTGTCTCAAGGCACTTCACAAAAATCAGGAACATACATTCCAATTAATCCTAACCATTGAACAGTGCAGTCAGATTCAGTTATTTATTCAAATTGGATAAAAAAAATTTCTGTCTAAGGAAACCCAGCAGATTGCATCAAGTCAGAGATTTGTAGCAGTCACTCCTCCTGGATGAGCATGTAGAGACAGTGGACCGTCACTGGCGTTGACTTTGCAGCAATCCTTCATACTGAGCATGCATGTAGCAACAGTGGAGAGGAAAAACTCCCTTTTAACAGGAAGAAACCTCAAGCAGAACCAGGCTCAGTGTGAGCGGTCATCTGCCACGACCGACTGGGGGTTTGAGAGAACAGAACACAGACACAAAGAGAACAAAGAAGCACTGATCCAGGAGTACGTTCTATGGGAAGGAAAAGTAAATGTTGATGGATGTAGCTCCTTTAGTCGTTTCACCTAGAAAGAAAGAACAGATAAACTCCGAGCCAGTTTTCAAGGTTAGAGTCTGAAAGAGAGCACATAGAGTCACAGCCATGTCTAGGAGAGAGAAAGGGTTAAACACTGAAAGACAGGGCCATGTGGATCATCGGTAGAGGGTGAGCAAAAGAGAGGGGCTCATACAGGTAGCAGAAATGGAGGGTGTGTTTGCACCTCAAGCATAACTGAGCCAGTTTAGGCTAAACCTGAATTTACCAACCAATGTGTATTTTGCACATATTTCAAAGATAGATATATCTTGAATGTTTTAGAATGTATTATTATTATTATACACACTAAATCAAATAAATTTAATTTCCCTTTGGGATTAATAAAGTATTTTTGAATTGAATTGAAGTGAGAGGTAAGTTTACGTCACTGACTGGTTGCCTGGGAGATCTAGTTCGGGATAATTTTCACCTTGACTGAAGTAAACGTCGCGAGATTTCCGTGATGGCTAACGATAGTTAGCTGACCGAGTCCATTAGGTGCTGGGACACCGGGTCGTGGTTATTTCCCTACAGCTGCGGACGCTCCTCTGGTGTACAAGATCACAAAGTAAATCAGAGCGGAGACTACAAGGAGAAAGTGGTTGTCGGATTGAAGCTCCATAACTGACCCTTCGATCGTCCGTGGCTCTCGTCCTTTAATCGACAGGTCAGTCGGTGTTAGCATTCGTTAGCTGGATTTGGTTTAGCTAGTCAAGTTATCCAAAGGTGCACGTAGTCAAGACCACTTTCTTGCATAAAACCCTTAGTACTATTTTTCTTCATATAATAATGCGAACCTAAGAATATGTTAAACGGGGGTGGGGGAGTTTGATTTCGTTGCGTTTGGTTTGTTTGAACCAAGCTAACAGCAAGCATGCTACTCAACAACTTGTTTATTTGGTGTCAAAGAATTGTCAACGCTTCGTATATTGCTGACATTTAAGTAAGTATACTAGAAACGCAAATATATGTAGTAAATACATTGCCTATGGTTTGTACAGTGATAATAAACTTGTTAAGTAACTCTCAGTGGAAGTGATCGTGTAAATGTAGAAGGCAACATGACACGTTGTTTTGACTTGTTTGGATGTTCCACGTTGACTTGATTGATCAGTGACAGAAACATGTGACAGTTGGGGCCACCGTGTCCTGCTGTCACCGAGGACATGCACATGTAACAGTAAAATAGGGGCTTGTACACCTGAAGATATTTGACTGTGGTTTCAATATCAGGATTTAAGTAGTATTGTTTTAACAACAGGTTACATGATATTTCTTGTCTTAGCCATGAGCCAGTCTAAATTCTTCACGATTAATTGTCCTTGTTCTTCAGACTTTCTGCATTTCTTTTAATTCATTTCCAGTGTCCTCAAACACTCAGTGATTCCTTTTTTGTTCATGTTTTTCTTTGGTTTCTATGTAGTAGAATTTATATGTAGTTTTTAGCTTTGTTTCCAGAGCCTCTCGCAGCTAGCTAAGACTAAGGTATATGCTTTATACTTATAATGATCGATTCAAGCAACTTTTTTCTTTTTAATTCCTTATCTGAACTACTTTGGGAAAACCTTTTTTGTTCCAAATGTTCAAATATATGCTGCATTTCTTAGCTCAAAAAACTGAGCTAAGAGGTAGAGATGCCCCAGACAGTAAGAGTTAGAAATTGTACAGTTTCTGTCTGATCAGCAGATCACACACAAGTTATCCATGTTTGTTACATGCATCAAAAGTAAGATAAACATCCTCTAACCTACAGCATGTATTTTCATGCACTTTTTGAATTGAGTAAAAATCAGAAAAAGATGAAGGTAGTCTTATAAATTCTTAATTGCAATATTTTTCTATGTGTTAAAGTTATTAGAGAAATAACATAATAATGATAATAATAATAAGGATTTTTATGACCTATTTCAATGGACACTGTTGGTTGATTCTCCCCAGAAGCCACAGTGTGGATCTTCAGCCCTCCTGGCAGGGCAGAAGCAGAGCCATCAGGGATCAGACCAGCAGGGCTCCATGAGCACAGCGGGGCAGCAGCAAGGGGGAGGGCTGCGTTCTCGCCAAAGCCTTGTTCGGGACAAGGACCCTGGGCAAGACATGGGCATGGAGGCGGCCTGCTGGGTGTCTCCTGGAGTGCTGCGCAGGCTGATCGAGCTTCCTTCCCCCCCTCTTTCTCGGCACCAGCTCAAGAGACTGGAGGAGCATAGGTTAGTGTCCTCCCTTAAGTGGTAGTATTTATTTAAGTGGCAGTGACCACATAAAATATTTACCAACGGAGCTGAATATCAAGCCTGTAACAGTGGCGTATGCAAGTGTCCAGTATTTTGTTGATTGTTTTCCAATTTTTTTTGCATCACTGACTCAACTCAACCGCTTTGTTTCCATGCACAAGTAATATAGGATTTAGAGGCTGATCTGAATGTTTATCATGTTTTCAAATGTTACGAATAAATGAAAAGTTTTAAAATAATGAATTCCTTTTATTATAGATCAGTGGTTTCAAACTCCAGTCCTTTCAGGGCCAGTGTCCTGCGACTTTCAGATCTTTTCTTGGCCCTACATACCCGAAATGGCTAACCTGCATCACTAGCATGCAGTCAAGCTCTACTTCTCTCTTCTGCTCTTGGTGGGGTCAGACGCTTTTCCACTCTCTCCTTGATCCTCCCCCATTTTTTACCCTGTTTCAGCTTTTCTCTATGTTTTTCTTAGAGCCTCTGTTCACATATCCTCCTAATTTGTTCATTATAGATTTGGTCAGCTGGTCTCTCAACACAATCGATCAAATTTTCCCAATGGGAAGACAGGGTAAAGGGGAACCCTCTTGTCCAGACGGGATGTTCTTCTCCAGATACGCAATGGATTCCTGGCAGTAGTGGAATATTGTGTGTCTGAAAACAATGTCAGTCGAGGACGTGGAAGATTTGTACATAATTGGATTTCTGATAACAGGATTTCTGCTTTTTGGAGCTGGCGGTTACTTGGCTTATTGAAAGATTCGTAAAACATCGGCAGCTTTTCAAAGCACTCCAAAGCTGCCTGGGATGTTTGAAGGGATTTTTAGAGCTCTCAGCACTCAGACTGATATGTTAAGAGAGCAGAATCGCTATGGAAGCAAATCGTTACCATATTTCAAATGAAAAAGCATTTTCAGAAATGCTTTTTCATTTTAAGAATGTGGCTGCATTGTTTGACTCATAAATGAAATTAGTAATCAACAATCCTATTTGCATTTTAATTTTCTTCTTCAAGACTGCTCATTCTTTCACTTAATTAAAATGAAAAAGAAAAATACTTTTGAGATTTATTTTTCAAAATATGCCCCAGCAAATAGATACCAAAATTCAATTTGAAATGTAAAATTTGAAAATGAAAAAGCATTTCCAGAAATGTTTTTTCATTTTAAGAATGCGGCTGCGTTATTTGACCCATAAATAAAATTAGTAATCAATCATCCTATTTGCATTTGCATTTTCTTCTTCACGACTGCACATTTTATGCCATAATCAAAAAGAAAACAAAGCAGACATTGCTTTTTCGTGGTCTGCCCGCAAAGTACTGCCCAGAACTCGAAAACAAAAAAGCATTCCGAGCTGCGGGCGCAGAAGAGTGACGTCAGCAGCCGCCCTTCCTCAGCTCCCTGCTGACCGAGCTACCCATCTTGTTCGGTGGGAGGCGCTGTGCACGTCTGCAGTGCATTACATTGCAAACGTGCCGAGAAATTGATTGAATTGCAGCAGGGCCGAGCTCAATTTGTGGCAGTGGCAGGCAGAACTGGCAGTTCCGGTGGCAGGCACCGGAACTGCCACAGTCTGCCGCTGGGTGGCACAGGATTCCGCGAGGATGCCAGAAGGTGCCAGACCGGCCGTAAACGCTTGCCAATGCGGTTGCCGCTGTTTTTGTGGAAGCTGATGCTGATTATCGGCAAATGGGTTGTCATTATTGTTATAGCCTGTTACCTTTAAATAATGATTTCATTATTGATTATTATTTAATAAACAGCTTTAGACCCATAACATAAGGTGATTGTATTTACTTGACATGGAAAATAAATAGCACTATGTGTGACGTGTTGAAAGGATGACGAAGATTTATTGCACAAACAGCCGGTTTATTATAGAGCATGAGCGGCTATTCTGAATCGTCACTCACAGAAAATTATAAATAAATGCTTAAAAACACGCTGGATGTCCCAGGCCATCGGAACTACCAGTTCTGCCTGCCACTGCCACAAATTGAGCTCGGCTCTGCTGCAATTCAATCAATTTCTCGGCACGTTTGCAATGTAATGCACTGCAGACGTGCACAGCGCCTCCCACCGAACAAGATGGGTAGCTCGGTCAGCAGGGAGCTGAGGAAGGGCGGCTGCTGACGTCACTCTTCTGCGCCCGCAGCTCGGAATGCTTTTTCGTTTTCGGGTTCTGGGCAGTACTTTGCGGGCAGACCACGAAAACGAAAAAGCAATGTCTGCTTTGTTTTCTTTTTGATTATGGCATAAAATGTGCAGTTGTGAAGAAGAAAATGCAAATGCAAATAGGATGATTGATTACTAATTTTATTTATGGGTCAAATAATGCAGCCGCATTCTTAAAATGAAAAAGCATTTCTGGAAATGCTTTTTCATTTTCAAATTTTACATTTCAAATTGAATTTTGGTATCTATTTGCTGGGGTACATTTTGAAAAATAAATCTTAAAAGTATTTTTCTTTTTCATTTTAATTAAGTGAAAGAATGAGCAGTCTTGAAGAAGAAAATTAAAATGCAAATAGGATTATTGATAACTAATTTCATTTATGAGTCAAACAATGCAGCCACATTCTTAAAATGAAAAAGCATTTCTGAAAATGCTTTTTCATTTGAAATATGGTAACGATTTGCTTCCATAAATCGCGAGCTGGACCCGATCCAGAATCGCAGGCTGGCTGCGTATCCCGGACTCAAAGGTGATATGATTTAATCTTGGAGAAAGTTGTTTGCTCAGGATCTACTGAAAGTACCAGAAATTTGGCTATTTGGATTTGAAATTAGAATGCCAGTAAGACTTTGAAGGCAGGTGGAAAATCACAGCCGACCTGAACCAAAACATTTATTGTTTGTCTAATTAGGCACCCTGATATGGCCTTCACTGGCTTCTTATCAAAATATTTCTCCTGGATGTTCTGTAAATACGACGCTCTGCCCCAGCAACCCCCCTCATCTGTGAACTGAACTGTACGGCCGTTTGATAAAACTTCCATCTCTTTTTCAAGGACAATGGCACCTTCGTCAGTGTTGACAGTCTAATTCTTTCCACACATGATCATACTAAAATATTGGCACGATAACGAGTTCACCATGCCCCTGCAAAATCTTTGCTTTCTGTGTGTTGCTTTCCCAGGCTCCTTATTTTTACCTAAATATGGATTTCATTTCTTAATTTCTTCTCCTTTTCATAGATTTTTAGATTTACCAGTGAAAGGAAAATAATACTAGTTTCTTAAAAATTTGAACAAAAGCTGTTTTTACACAAGTGACTCAGCTTCCTTAGTTAAAACTCAGTGATTGCTTAGTTAAATTTCAATGGATGCAAATGACTGTTATTAATTTTTAGATTTCTCAGAAGGATTCATAGATTTTTAGATTTCTTAAAAGGATTGTAGTATCATTTGATTTGTTTTTCTGTGTCCGTATCTGTGTTTATTTTCTTTGTGATTGTACTGTAATTGTATGTAGAGCGCTTTGAGTGTCTCGTTACTGAAAAGCGCTATATAAATAAACTTACCTTACCGTACCTTACCTACAGAGCTCTGTTAATGAGCTAGTATTTGAGTCAGCTGTGCTGGAATCAGACCCTTTGAGACCCCTGTTTGAGGTAGTTGGCTAAATGGTAAAGGGACAAAACATTTGCATGTGTGTGTTTGCTCCACTGACATGTTGGGGGGGAACAAGCTTATCACATCACCTGCTTCAGGAAAAGGGCAGCTAAAGATGTTCAGGCTGTACTTAAGACAACATTTTAAGAATAGATTGACAGTGAAGCCCAGGGGATTTTCAGACATTTCAGCTCATTGACAACACCTGTATGGTTCCCAGTTACTTTACTCTGAGTTTGCATTTGTGCTGTAGTGTTTACTTAACCTTATCCAGTGTGATAAAGATGAATGATATATCTACTTTAAAAAGGAGTACGGCTTCTTTATGGCAAGCTCCGGTTCAGGGTTTATGTTTTTAGAAGAACAAGTCTGCTCTGACATGTATGTAAAAACCCTTTTTGCAACTCTTCCTGCACACCTTAAGCAGGACTTCATTTAAAAAAGGCTATTAATAATTACAAAAAAATAAAGGAATAAAATTCCTCGAAATAATACAATATGGGAGGATAAGGCAATATTTATTAATAAATATGCATCTTTGGCTAAGTGTAAGACCTGTTATATTAATGTACATAATTACAGAATTTGTTTTAATGCGTTGTGAAAAATAGTCCCAATATTGACTAGAACCAACTATCCTTAAATTTTATCTTTGTAGAACCCGATTTAGCTGTAGCTATGGTAATTTGATCACTGTCTTTTTTTAATTTTGTCACACTAGTGGCCTTTATTTTGTAAGTTGACTGACAGGAAATGGGGTGGAGAGAGAGGGGAAGACATGCATCAAAGATCGATGAGCCAGGACCCGTGACGGCTGCGTCGAGGACTGTAGCCTCCGTACATGGGTGGCATGCTTTACCCCTGCGCCACCACCGCTCCCCTGATCATTCTTTCAGCACCATTGTTTCTCGCTCTGGTTTTTGGAGAAATCTCCAGGGCCTCACCTGGTTGTTTACTGTCCTGCAGGTACAGCAGTGCTGGACGCTCGCTCCTGGAGCCTCTGATGCAGCGGTTTTGGGAGTGGTTGGTTGGACAGGTCCCTTCCTGGATTGCCCCCAACCTCATCACCATCATCGGCCTGGCCACCAATGTCTTCACCACCCTCGTGCTTGTGTATTACTGCCCAACTGCCACTGAGCAGGTCAGTCAGAAAAAATACATTTATTCCAGTAACCCATTATTGTTACCCAAAGAAATAAATAAAAATAATTTAAAGAGATAATCAGATTATTAAAAGTTTTGAAAGTGGTGAAGAAATGTGAATGTGGTGTTGTGGTTAAATTAATCAAGATCAAAGATAAAAAAAATTGTAAAATACCAGCCTTCCTTTAACAGATAATGTAAACCTAAGTAAAAAAAAAAAAGTAATTCTTCTCAATTTTCTTCTCAATACCAAATCTTGCTTTGGTAGTAGAACATAATGTGCTTGGCTGTATTAGACAGGTGTCTTCAAGTAAAGACCATTTTCAGATCACAACATGAGGTCATTTATTGACCTCAAACCATTTATAACATTAGTATTGCCAAAGCATAACCTGTCCTATCTTGTGTAGAAAGCTTTCGATGTGGACTGGTTTGTTGCCAGAAGCCTTTTTTGTTTTAATGGTTTCAAAAAAAATTATCCAGAACCACATTTCTGTACAAACACACTTGTGGCATCTTTTGCTACAGTGGACTATTAAATGGGAGGGACTTCAGATTTTATCAAAATAATTTTGTGCCATTTATTTTGATGAGGATAAAAGTGTTGATTCAGATTTATACATTATTTGTATGATGATACATTATTTATTATTATATATGTGTGTATTGTACATTGTAAATATGTACACAGGTCCTTCTCAAAACATTAGCATATTGTGATAAAGTTTATTATTTTCCATAATGTCATGATGAAAATTTAACATTCATATATTTTAGATTCATTGCACACTAACTGAAATATTTTAGGTCTTTTATTGTCTTAATACGGATGATTTTGGCATACAGCTCATGAAAACCCAAAATTCCTATCTCACAAAATTAGCATATTATTAAAAGGGTCTCTAAACGAGCTATGAACCTAATCATCTGAATCAACGAGTTAACTCTAAACACCTGCAAAAGATTCCTGAGACCTTTAAAACTCCCAGCCTGGTTCATCACTCAAAACCCCAATCATGGGTAAGACTGCTGACCTGACCTGGGCTACAGAGAAGCAGCACTGGACGGTTGCTCAGTGGTCCAAAGTACTTTTTTCGGATGAAAGCAAATTCTGCATGTCATTCAGAAATCAAGGTGCCAGAGTCTGGAGGAAGACTGGGGAGAAGGAAATGCCAGAAGTCCAGTGTCAAGTACCCACAGTCAGTGATGGTCTGGGGTGCCGTGTCAGCTGCTGGTGTTGGTCCACTGTGTTTTATCAAGGGCAGGGTCAATGCAGCTAGCTATCAGGAGATTTTGGAGCACTTCATGCTTCCATCTGCTGAAAAGCTTTATGGAGATGAAGATTTCATTTTTCAGCACGACTTGGCACCTGCTCACAGTGCCAAAACCACTGGTAAATGGTTTACTGACCATGGTATCACTGTGTTCAATTGGCCTGCCAACTCTCCTGACCTGAACCCCATAGAGAATCTGTGGGATATTGTGAAGAGAACGTTGAGAGACTCAAAACCCAACACTCTGGATGAGCTAAAGGCCGCTATCGAAGCATCCTGGGCCTCCATAAGACCTCAGCAGTGCCACAGGCTGCTTGCCTCCATGCCACGCCGCATTGAAGCAGTCATTTCTGCAAAAGGATTCCCGACCAAGTATTGAGTGCATAACTGTACATGATTATTTGAAGGTTGACGTTTTTTGTATTAAAAACACTTTTCTTTTATTGGTCGGATGAAATATGCTAATTTTGTGAGATAGGAATTTTGGGTTTTCATGAGCTGTATGCCAAAATCATCCGTATTAAGACAATAAAAGACCTGAAATATTTCAGTTAGTGTGCAATGAATCTAAAATATATGAATGTTAAATTTTCATCATGACATTATGGAAAATAATGAACTTTATCACAATATGCTAATATTTTGAGAAGGACCTGTATTCTGTAATACAAAAACAAAACCAATGAGCAAAGTGTAACGGAGTCAAATTCCTTGTTTGTATGTACAAACTTGGCAATAAAGCTGATTCTGATTCTGATAATGGTAATTAATGTAGTGAGCAGTTAGTTCTTAGCTTGATTGTTGTTAAACTTTTTCCTCTGCAAAGTATGCTGAAAATTCCTGGATTAAAAAAAACTCATGCTACATAAACAAGCAAGATCCTCGTCACAGGCTCCATTCCTGTTTTCCTTACCAACATTTATTATTTTGCTGATTATATGTATCAGTTAATTAGCATTCTGTCACACACTTCTTCAGATAATATATTTATTTACACTTTAAGACTAAACAGTCCATCTTGACCAGAGGCAGCAACGTGTTCATTTGTATTGGTGATGTTGTACAGTGCCTTGTAGACTCAACTGAAAGTTAAATACGTTCTGTACTGAATATAAGTTTGTTTTCATTTTGACTACATGTGTTTTTCTGTTCCAGGCTCCTCTCTGGGCATACCTATTGTGTGCAGTGGGTCTGTTTATCTACCAGTCATTAGATGCCATTGATGGGAAGCAGGCCAGACGCACCAATAGCAGCTCTCCTCTGGGCGAACTGTTTGACCATGGCTGCGATTCTCTTTCTACAGGTGGGTAGATCTACTCATCTTTGGTGTTTTTTTTTTAGTACTGTAAGCTAACACCTCAGTCTGGTGCTGCAGGTCCCTCTGTGGTAATTCATTGCAACTGAATAACACTTAACCCTGTATTGGTGTGTGCTGACTAATGCTAGGATCCCTGTCTTTGATTAGAACAGCATCTTTTCCGCTGCTGACCTTCCATTACAAACATCTGTCTGTCACTACTTCTGCCGGACCTCAGCAGCATAACGCCATGATCTCTTTACTCTGCCACTGTGCTGTACAGATACGATGACAAGGCGCAGTTTGTCCCACCTTGATTACTCTGAGTGAGCAGAGCATTTGTCTTGGAAAAGCTGTAACCATGTTAACAGGTTCTGCACTTGTGTTTCATTTTTGCAGTGTTTGTTGTACTGGGAACCAGTATAGCAGTGCAGCTGGGCACCAACCCAGACTGGATGTTTTTCTGCTGCTTCGCTGGGATGTTTATGTTCTACTGCGCCCACTGGCAGACGTATGTGTCGGGAACGCTGCGCTTCGGCATGTGAGTCAAGAAATACTAAAGACAAGTCTGTTTTGCCTCAGTCTGACTTATTGTCAGGACTGCGTTTAACTGAGTCTTTCAGCGCTGATCTCAGACCAGACTTTAGTGACGCATCAATTTGACACAATCTTGTGTTTTGTGTATTGTAGGGGCACTAGAATTATATGCACAAAACAGAACAAAAACATCTTTCACACATTAGTCAGAAATTTCTTTTAATAACCAGATAAGGTTCCGTAGTGTCACAAGTTAAAAGAACCTTGTGAGATGGTAACAAAGATGGCTAAATAGTGATATATGGATAGATCAATATCATTATCATTATTAGTAATGTCATATTGTACACTGATTTTCTAGTTGGCCCCTTTTTTCTTGTCTTGGCCATGTAAGATTTTTGTCTACACACCTGGAAGCAACTGCATGATGGGTAGGTACTGAGTTGGTTGCCATAGGCAACTTATGTTAATAGATATCACTACTGTGCTTCCTGTCTTCACACCAACAGTTTGGCCTTCTGTGTGAGGTTTTAATATTACTGTATAGAGTTGGCTTTCATTTAGCCTGAGGTTAAAGATGTACTAAATTCAGTCAAAAACTACTAATCATGCTTTTGAAAAGGCTGAAGCTGTAAATCCTGAAATTTGTGTAAATGATAATCACATTTGCTTCAAGGCTTCTTGGTGAATTGCTAAAAAAAAAAAAAAAACCTGAATAATATTTTCTTTTCTCTTGACCTTTACTTCGTGTGCTGCTCATTTGTAGCTTTTTTTTTTTTTTTGAGAACATTGGGGCTAGTTATGTGATTGAAAGTTTGCCAAAAGCTAATTTGTACAGTTTTGGCAGAAAGAGCCCGGTCTTAGGGTTAAGGGTTAAAGGGAACAATTTGTTATCAACTTGTAATCTTGGACTTTGTCCACAGCTCTGAAAAGGTTATCTAAAAGTGGATCAACCAGTAATACTTTGATATTAATCCTTTGATTAGCTTATAGCAGTAGCGTGTGCAGTTTAGGTGGAGTAAATGTAATGTGTCCTGTGTGTAGATTTGACATAACAGAGATGCAGCTCTGTCTAGCAGGATTACAGATGCTCACAGCCACTGCTGGTCCCTCCCTGTGGAACGCGATGGTAAACCTCCTGGCTGCTGCCTGCATGGCTCACTGCTGTCTGCCTCCACAATGGCTGCTGTCCTGCATGGAGTCACATTGAGAACATTAACTCATAATCTGGTTTTAACTTTCCACCCGCACAAAAACTCAAAGTTAAACATGGAAATCAAAGCACTGACTCCATGTTCAGTCACGTGTTGTGGAGGAAGGTTGCAGGAATTTGATGTGCTGGTAGACTTTTACTAAACTTCACTGTAAATTCTCTGCTTTCTCCTCCCACTCAGCATTGATGTGACTGAGGTGCAAATCTTCATTATAATCATGTATTTGCTGGCCGCCATGGGAGGATCTGCTTTTTGGCAGTCACTGGTAATTTTGAATGGTTCTAATTCCAACAAATTGACGTAATACTTCTGATGCTATAAATATGTTGTGGTAATCTTAATAATTGTTATAGAAATGTAATGCTGCTCTAACCTTGTTGTTTTGACTGTTTTATTCCAGTAAAAAACAATCCCTCATAGTGCTTTTATCATTCTCTAACATTACTCATGATGCCTTCATTGTGGATGCAACTCCGAACATGCTTATGAAGTACAGAACAACAACTGGATTTGAAAACTGGACCAGTATTGTTTTTAATCAGTTTGTTTGACCACCCTTAGGTTTCTACGTTCACCATGTGAATCTCTCAATTTTCCAGATTCCAGTCCTAAACATCCAGATGAAAATGATTCCCGCCATCTGCACTTTATTAGGAGCAATCTTCTCTTGCACAAATTACTTCAGAGTTATTTTTACTGGAGGTGTTGGTAAAAATGGATCAACAATAGCTGTAAGTATAGAAACACTGTTGCTAATACTTTATATTTTTTCGTTTCAGAAACAACGATTGATGTTACGGTTTGTGGACCTGCAGGTTGTTTTATTGAGTTATTGTAAATATGTTGGTAAAAAAGTTTACTTGGTATCATTTTTTTCCTGGGTGATTCGATCGCAGCAGCTCCAAGCAGGTCTGTTTACCTTCATCCTGTGTGAACCCTTGTAATCAGATCTGACCTGCTCACTATGCAAATGCATGCGTAGTCTACATCTACAACATGAGTCAGGTCACAGTAGATTGTATCTCTGTAAAATTGCATCTTATTTAAATCTGAACGGTATAAAAATTCATATTTGTTTGTAAATCACTTTGAAACTAATCATAGTGGTGACTAAAGTCCTGTACAGTAAAATCAGAAGCAAAAAATGCAAGAGAATGAAAGGCGCACAAACAGCACAAGTTCAGAAGACTGAACGAAAAGTGGTTTTAAAACATTAAGTGAAGGTACCTGCAAAGCATTCCATAGTTTTGGAGCTACAGCAGAAAAAGCTTCATCATCTCTTGGTTTGCGAGCTGCTTCACTGACCTGACGGATCGAGACGACACATGTGGGTGCAGCAGTTCTGACGGAGCACAGCTATTAAAAGACTTGAACAAAAAGGATATCAACGTGTATTTTGAAATGAATCGAAAGCCAGTGAACTGATGCTAGGATTGCCAAATGTTCTGCTGTTTGCTTGTAGCAGCGGCATTTTGGTACCAGTTGTGAGGGACAAAAGGACAACTACTTCCAAAAAGAAACAAAGTAGTGAGGACACAAGGTTATAAAAGCATGGATGTTGTTGTTTCAAACCTTTTTAGAGAGAGACAGAATGGGTTTTATCTGTGACAACTGCCTCAACTGGAAAAAACAAGGTTTTTACCACTTTTACCTGACTTCTTGAATGAAGTTAGGGAGGAATGGTTGATAACAGCAAGTCCTGTTGGTGCCAGTTGGCCGAAACAGCATGACTTCTGTCTTGTTCTAATTAAAATTTAGAAGTTTCAGCACAATCTATGCCCTGAATTAAACCAGGTAGTTAAGAAGAGGCTAGGCAGAGCAGATAACTGGAAAATAAACTCTGCAGCTGTCTGCATAAAAATGAAGGGAGACGTTATGTTTCCAGAAAATAACGTTTCCAGCTGAAACATAAACATTTTATTTATTTGTGATTCGGTCACCCAGGACGCATGATGGCACCAGCGGTTAACAGGGCCAATATTTATGTCTGTGTAAATTGTTTGGCAGTTGATTATTAGGACTCCTCTATATGTTTTCCTGACACTGATTGTGTTTTTCTTCATCCCCAGGGAACCAGCGTCCTGTCTCCTGTCCTACATATTGGTTCAGTAATAGTTTTGGCGATGATGATATACAAAAAGTCTGCCGTCCAGCTCTTCGAGAAACATCCATGTCTTTATATCCTAGCATTTGGCTTCGTATCAGCCAAAATCACAAATAAATTAGTTGTAAGTCATCATTGATGGTATGCTTTTATCTGTCGGTCTACATGCAGAAAATTAACAGAACACATCACAGTGAACACATCAAGGTAGTGGCAGCATCATGCTCTGGAGGAGGAGGCTCTTCTGCAGTAGGAACAGGGAACTGGTGTTACTTAAATTTAGTTACAAATCTCCTGCACATGTCTACGGTTTTGTCCTGTGTTTAAACATCTGATGTTCTTAGTCTGCCACACATGAAATTGATCCTAAGGAGTAGTGGCAACTTTGAAGATTAAAAAGCATAAATGCAGGAAGTATACATTTTGCAACACTGTAGTCATGCTGTGAAGTCTTCAGTCCGACCTTCATCTGAACATCTAACTTTTAAGACCTTTGAGTAGAAGGAGGCTCAACCAGCACAACTAAAATGTTTGGGGTCAGTAATAAAACCTATTTTCTGATAAATAGTGATTTAGGCACGCTCCTAGACTTGTGTTTGAGAACTCACTAATCGAGTCACATTAGACACATGTAAAAAGGTGGAAAACTATGTATGCACACTCTGGTCTCTAGAGGGAAATTATGTCTTCCTTAGTCAAATTATTCACCTTGTAAACAGCATTATCTATTAGTAGATGCGATTTGTTAGCATTTGAACTCGTTTTTAAAACAGATGGGAAATTATAAATGTACAAATGAATAAATATAAATCATTAATATAAATGATTTACGGGTGAACAAGGTTGTGCTCTGAGTCTCATTTGTAAAACTTCCTGGGGCCAGCATTGATGGAGATTTTGTTGTTTTTTTTTTTTTTTTTAAAGATTGCATAATTAATTTCCTTTTGTTTTTAATGCCGGCTGCATGTTATTCTTTTCACAGGTAGCGCATATGACAAAAAGTGAGATGAATCTCCACGATTTAGCCTTCCTGGGACCGGGATTACTGTTTCTCGATCAGTATTTCAATAGTTTTATTGATGAGTACCTGGTGCTCTGGATTGCTCTGGTGAGTACATGCTTGATGCTGGGTGATGTTCTTTGGACAGTCCAACATGTAAAATCTCACATGCAGTTAATGGCATAAATGATAAACCTTTGTGTTGTAATGAGTTCAAATATATTTTTGTATTTGTTTAATTTGTGATGTTTGTAGATTTTTTATTGGTTGCAGCTCCTAAATAAGTCCTGATTCTGTGGTTTAAAATTATATTACCACTTTAGCTGTTCAAATGAAGTTTTGTTTCTGAGACACTGAAACTATGGTACAGTTTTTAATGCACCCCGTGGCATGCAAATTGTGAAGACATGCCATTTGGAATAAATTAAGCAACAATTATTGAATCAGTCCCCCCCCCCCCCCCCCCCCCCAAAAAAAAACAAAAAACTTTATAGTTGGTATTATGGGAAACAACGATTGCTTCTGGTGTTTTTCCTCCATGACGTTGCGATATTGCACCGTCCAGACCAGCAAACTACTAAAACAAATATTTTTGTAGAGGCAATTATATGCTGTTAATTAAAGGAATAAATCCTTGTGAACCAGCCGGGGTGTACTTATTCTTTTCCCATCTTGGAAATGTTCTTATTCCCCGACATCTGTCTCTGAGATTGACATACTGTATGATTTTGTGAAAATTTAATTTTCAATTATAGTTCAGTAAACATTTTAATCATTATTTTGACATTTTGGACCTGGTAGAAGTTCTTCCATGGTTTTCTTCTCTTGCTAACTTTATTGTACATTCACTGTCTATAACTTTGTCTTTTCCACATTAAGATAGTGACCATTTTCCTGTCTTTTGCAGATCATTTCCTTGTTTGACCTGGTGCGCTACTGTGTCAGTGTTTGCAACCAGATTGCCTGCCATCTTCACATTTTTGTTTTCAAAATCAAGCCTTGCTTAGTCCCCAGTTCAACTAATCACTGAAGGCACTCCAGCCATTACTGACTCTGTTCCTTCTACTTAGTCGCACTCATCTTCTCTTCCCTCAGTTTTCCTCCTGAAGAGGCAGGAGTCGATGTGGTTTAAAATATGTGCTTCTGCCAACTGAATGTGAGGACAAATAAGATAATGGAATATTACTGTCACTTTTTTTTTTTTTCCACCAGTGCAGAACTGAGTTTCTGCCAGATTCATGGTTACAGAGAGCAGATGTTTCAGAGGAGTACAGGTGCTACTCGGTGTGTCCAAGGAGAGAAACTTACATGTGTTTTAACTGAATAAGTGCAAGAAAATGTACAAGGAACAATTCAAGGTTTTTGCTTTTCATGATAAGGATTTTTGTAATATTTGCCTAACTTTTGCTATTGTAAATAAGAAACCGTTAGTGTCTGTGCTTCTCTTAAGTTAAAAGTTGTACTCCGACACACACACACATATATATATATATATATATATATATATATATATATATATATATATATATATAAGTGTGTATATATATATATGTAAGTATATATATATATATATATATATATAAAATATAGCAATTTTTAAAGTAACGTCATCTTCTGCACATGAATCAATACTGTGCTGCTATTTTGTATCAGCAAAATATGTTTTTGGAGGAAACAGCAGTAACCTTATTTTATTATGTAATATATCGGAGCGTCCTTTTTTTGTACTGCAAAAATACTGCCAAACGTTTTCTCTTTACTTTTGTGCATTCTGTTTGTTATCTTTACATTTAGTTTATTTTATTTTTTTTGGTTACAAAAAGCATTTTACAAGTGGACGCAGTTTGAATTTTTCAATAAGAAACTATTTTGAGTTGGAACACTGTTTAACGGTGTTTGTAGTGTATGGTATGGATGAGAGGCCGGAGAAACTATTAGTGGCCTTTGCGATCTCAACAGTAAACTAATACAAGTAATTTCACACATTTCTAGCTGTTTTTTGAGCAAATTTAAAATAGAACAACATGTGTTTTGGTCCTGTTACAGTTCATTTCACCGGATGTCACTTTACCTCCCCTCCAAAAAATCCCATGAAAAGACCAAATCATACCTGCACATCTCACTTTTATCGCATACTTTTGTTAAGATGTTTGCACCTACTGAATTTGTAACGGTGTGTGGTTCATTATTTTTGATGAATGTTTATCTATTTTATCTAAAGCTGCTTGTTTTTCTGTTTTACGCTTTCTTGCTTATTAATGTTTTTGCTAAGATTCAGATGTATTAAAATAAGTTAAGGTTCATGGTAATGTAGAAACAAGTCACACAGTGCAACGATGTAAGTGAAGTCCCACTAAGTCGTTACTTGACTTGAAAGTTTAACTCATTAGAGCATCCGATGGGTTTCCTTGTTTTGTCTTCCTTTTATTTATTTCTTTTCATGGGATTTGGGGATGAGAAAACCAAACACCCTCACCAGACTTATGAATACAGTGCAGCTGCTTACCTGAATCACCCCTGTGAGCTGCGTTCAGTGTAGATCTTAACGTTTCCCCCCTAAACACTTCTGCTGCAGCAGAACAGGTACACATGTGAATGAGTGCGCAGGAGATGAGGTGAAATAACAGGCACATTGTTTTTTTTTTTTTTATGTGATGACTGACAAGAATCTGAATAAGTTTAATAAAACCTTGTTTATTCTGTGTGCAGCTGCTGCTGCTTGCTCACCTCATACTGATGATGTGTTTGGAGATTTCTGCTTCTGAGGAGGGTTCCCAATGATGTTCCAGATTCATGCAGACCAGATAATAGATTCCTGCTTATGCATTTTGTGCCTGTTTATATTTAAGTTCCTTCTGTAGAATCTCTTTCTATGCCTCCACAGTTTTCTTTATCAACATATGTAATGCCAAGTATTGAGACTCAGTGTGCAGTATCTGTTTTGTTATTTCTGGGTGGTGGTGGTTTTGATTATTCAGATATCTGAATGTATCTTTACATAATAGGCGTTAAAGGACTGGTTCACCCAGATCACATTTTTAGAAAGCAATTATTGGAAAAATATAATAATTTGGAAAGGGAAACTTTAATTTGGATGGATGTTTAATGTGTTTTGGCACCATACAAAAAATCACTTAAATATTTTTCTTGTCATTTACCCCAAACCGCTGGTTTTTGACACATGGTTATTGTAAATTTTGAAACGATACAACTTGAAATAAAATTGTTGGAATTTTGCAGAGAGTAACATTTTAGAACTATGAGGAGTAAATTTGTTTTTAATAAAAGGACATGTTGAAGTTTTTGTTAGATTTGTGTACGATGCCAGAAGAATAATATAGTAATGAATTAGAAGGGAAATGACATCGACTAAGTCAAATATTTTAAGATTATGGTCCCCAAACCGCCCTATTATAAATCAGGTAATAAAAGAAATGTTTTATATGTCAAAAACACTTACTCTATGTTTAGCAATTATAATTTCCCAAACTTTCTTTTACTCCAAACTAAGTCCCATTTTGTCTAGAAGACTTGAACCTTATGTTACACTCTGGAGGGATTTGGGTCATCTGGGTCATCAAAACAATACAGCTGAAGGTTCCACTTGGCAGATTAGGTCTAAAATACAACATTTAAGAAAAGTCAGTCACAGAATGTCATTTTTCTGTCTTTCTTGTTTTCATTGCTCTAGAACAAAATTAGGATTGAACTGATTGAACTAAATCTGCATGTTGTTGTATTCCACTGTACAGTTTGTATCTGGAGAGGCTTTGTATAACTTCTACCTGAAAACTCAGCCGAACAACCTTTCATAACAAATCTGTGAGGCACACCATCATCGCTGCAGCTTGTGTGCTTATAGTTCCTGGCGTCAGGTCCACTCTCATCTGTGAAATGGAAAAAAAAATGCCTTAATGAACTCATTTGTTTTTTATTACCTTGTACAAAATGAAGCCTTTTTTGAAGAGCACGTTGTCACCGTGTGTTCATGCTCTCGGAGGCTTGTGGAAAAGTTTGTCTTCTGTTGGCCAGAATGCAAAGCTCAGGTATTTCACCAGTGTGCACCACAGTGTGTTGGATCACCTGACAATCTCTGCTTCATCTAACAATGCAAATAAATTTCATACTCCCACATGAAAACCGGGTTCTGATTGTGTCTCACTGGAAATGTCTAATTTCTATGTCTATGGACTTGTGAAGACAATTTTCCTCTAATGCATAAAACTAGTCTTGCTTATATACCCAAGATAAAACTTTAATTAGAAGTTCATGCAGAGTTTTAAAACTGTTCCATCGCTTCTCAGTTGTTTAAGTGTGTTCATGAATGACCAGAGGTGGTGATTATTAGTGGTTCAAAACCCCATTAAGTCTCAACTATTAAGTGATTTTTGGCTACACAAAGGTTGATTTTCACCATTTTGTAACATGAAAGCAGTTTTTCTTTCTCAAATAAGAGGAAAGCGATCGGGAGGGATGAAATTAAATTGGAGAGCTTGCTGATTCACTGGGAAAATTTACTTATTGGGAGTTGTCAGTTGAAGCAAAGTTACTTTGGTTAAGAAATTTAAAATTAATTCCACCATAAGTAAAGTGTAAAACTTAAAACAAAGAAAATGTAATTTAAAAACGTTAAAAACATCAGGTAAATTTTCTAATTAAAAAGCAGGAAAATCAAAAAGACTCCCACTGAAGGATACCATAAACACTTTGATGTATTTGTAGTGGGTTTTTTTTTAACACTTTTGGTTACAGTGAATGAAAACCCTCAATTCAGTCTATTAGAAATTTAGAATATTACACAAAACCAATTAGAAATGTTAGCCTATGGCACTGCTGAGCTCAGTGAAGAACTGGTGCTTTAATAGTGGCCTTCAGCTCACTGCTTTGTTCGGTCTGATGCTTCTTCATGTTGACATTACACCATATATTCTCTGTGAGGTTGAGGTTGGGTAAATTTGCCTAACAATTAAGCACAGTGATAACATGGTCATCAAAATAAGGTTTTGGTATTTGTGGCAGTAAGGACAGGTCCCAAGCTCGGCTGGAAAATCAAATTGGCATCTAAAGCTTATCAGCAGAAGAAAGTTTGGAGTGCTCTAACATTTCCTATTAGATGGCTGCACTCCATTTGGATTTTCAAACACTGCATCAATATAAGTAGATGACATGGCTCTTCAGATTATCTCTGAACTTTGGAAATTTCACACTGGACCTGAAGCAACTTGGATTCTGCTCATTTCTGCTATTCCTCCAGACTCTGGGACTTGATTTTCAAATTAAATGCAGTGCAGTCCTTTTGCACATTCGCCAGGTTAGACACTTATGTCTCTGGTCAATGATTGGTTTAATACAAGGATTGTGACAGTTGTAGCCCATGTCCTGGATACGGCTGAGTGGTGGACATTGAAGCATTTACTCCAGCAGCAATCCGTGCCTTTTTGAGTCTCCAAAGACTTACTGCATGCACACCATTTTCCACATTCCTTCCTATATATGCAGTCTAATTGTATTTTTTTTTTACGAGCTTCTATATGTAAATTTATCTCTTTATTAACAAGCCTAATTGCACAGGTATTAAGTGTTGAACAAAGTACCACATTGCCTGACAGCCAGAACGTGGGACAGAAAAATTCCGCGTAAATGTTGACGTGCGCATGCGTGCCTCATCAAAAGAGGAAGCGGACGGACGTTGCGTGAATTTTTTCAAGCTTCTAGCTTAAGCAGATGTTTCACGTCTAAATTAGTGTAACTAAAAGTTAAAGAAAGTCTGAGCCCCTCTGTTTTTAAGATAGGCTTGTCTTGTCCAGATTGCTTCGTGGCGCAGGAAGGTTATGTTCCCTGGAAGTCTCGAATAAGGTGAATTTCATTATTTTTCCTGAAATGGTTTCGAGTACAGCGACTTTTTAATACAACTGTGTGACAGCTAATATATTAACATGTAATTCTTCAATACAAGTTTTAGTAAAGTATATAATAGTTTCGGAACTGAATAGAAAAACCTTAAAGATTGTCCTAATTTGCTTAAGAAAAGGTCAAATGATTAAACAAAATATAATCATTCCTAAATATCACTTTAACTGATTCGTTTGTTTACATATATACATATAGTTATACACAAGCTGTTGTCAGTATTTGCAGTGTTTTCAGTTTGTATGTGTTTTTAGCCGCATTTCTGTGACAATTTAATGCTGCTTCATTTCATGAGAACGAGGAAGTGAAACCTGAAAAAGTTTAACTGTATGTTTTCCTTGGAGATTTTCCGTAGTTCTGCTACAGTCTCAAATACAAAACATCTATTTTGCTGAAAGTCAGGTGATTTTTTTTTTTTTTTTTTTTTTAGGGTCCAAAGCAACACTTTAGTATAAGTCAGGAGGTTCACGTTTGTTTTCGATGTTTTATTAAATTGAAGTTAAAGATCAGTATCAAATGGGATGCATTGTTTTCATCTTTAAGGTCCAGCGTGACCACCCCCTCCCAATTTAGTAGAGCTGAAATTGCAGACTTGCTTTAATCTTTAAACACACCAACAAACAGCCTTGTGTTTAAAGCGGTTTGTTGTGAGATCAGTAAAAGTCAGAAAAGTAAAAGCCACCAAAAGTGAGAGGAGTAGAGATTTAGAAAGTTTTTTGTTTGGTTTCTTTTTCATAATAGGATCCACTAATTGAATCGGTATTTTCGAGAATGTGTAATACACTTGAAATAGGCCAGCTTTGACTAATATATACAGTTGAAACCACATATTTACATCAACTGGTTAAAAAGACAGATTTCCCCTTATTTTCTCAGTGTTTAACACTAAAACTAAACTTTCCCAGCTTTAGGTCAGTTAGGATTACACAAATAATTTCCATTTGCTAAATACCAGAATAGTGTAAGAAAGATTTTTTTAAAGACATTTTTTATGTTCTTCAAAGTTAAACGTTTACATACATTTCCTTTGTATTTGGTACAATTGACTTTTAAACTGTATGACTTTTGACATTTGTTCTGACATTTTGGGTATCCTTCAACAAGCCACCACAGTGGACAGCCATTTTTCTTACAGTGCTTACCCTGTGCACAACACAGGATGCTGCTCACTCCCCACTGACTGGAAATGCGGATAAGTGAAAGAAAACTCGTTATGACGGCAGTGGACAGACAACTTATTGTATCTTTTCCAAGCATTTGTGCTGCCCCCCGAGACAAGCCCTCGGTAGTGAGCCATATAACCCATATCGAAAAACGACTGCTGGTGATAATATTGATAACAATGTTTCATACAGGACAGTGTAAAGAAGCTGTGAAGACACCATGTGGTGGTTCCAGCAGGGTCTCTGCTTCCTTCCCACCGCCCTGGTCATCTGGACGGTGGCGTCCTTCATCTGCGCCTACATCACAGCGGTGGTGCTGAGGCACGTGGATCCTCTGCTGCCTTACATCAGGTCAGAGCTGGGAGGAAGGCCCTCCTGCAACTCACACATGGAGGGATATAGAGGATGTAATTTGACAGTCTAGGTGATGGATGACTCGATATAAAGCACAGTTCTAATCCTACATTGTATAGGCGCTGTAGATTTATGCCTGGTGGCTCATATTTTTAGAAAATCTATTTTTTCTTGCTGACTTCCTCAGAGCTGGAGCATAAATGTAAAAAAATTTAGACTGTTTGACATTAAATATTCTTTTTAAGACCTAAAGCGTCGTTCATGTTAAATATTGATAAAACATAGAAGAGACACAGCAGAGTTTTTTTTCTTACAGACATGTTTAGTGATTTAGTTTTAGAGAATTTCTTCAGAAGTATGAAAACAGAAATTTGAGTGGTGTTTTTCATATTACAGTTGTAATGAAGTTTTTAACACAGTTAAACATCCTTTCGTACATCATGCTTGTGTGTTTTTATTTTTTTGCAGTGACACGGGAACCATGGCACCAGAACGTTGTGTGTTTGGGATCATGCTGGATGTGTCATCCTTTTTAGGTAAAACTGCGTGGACTAACATCCTCTTATTCTTCATGGTGCGAGGAACAACAACAGGCATTCTTTTAATGTTGTTCCTGCTCTGTGTGTATGCTGTTTCCAGGCATTGCCACGGTGTATGTGCGTTACAAACAGGTGGAGGGTCTTATCGATGATGACGAGACCAAACTCCAAAGACTGAACCTCCTTGGGCTGGTCCTTGGCTGGACAAGCTCCTTCGGGATGTGCGTGGTGGCCAACTTCCAGGTGAGTGTTGCTGTCCTGGGATCAGTTTGTGCACTCTGAGTGTCTGAAATGATAAACGTGTCAGCTGAGAGTCTGTATTTACCTGTCTGAGCAGAAGACCACCATATTCTCCATGCACCTGGTGGGGGCGGTGTTGACATTCGGTGTCGGAGCGCTCTACATCCTGTTTCAGACGGTCATCTCGCATTTCATGCAGCCACTCATCCACAGCAAGACCACGTACAGGGTTCGCATCGGTATTGGGCTCTGGACACTGGGCAGCATCATCAGCAGTATCCTTAAATTACTCCTCCCAGTTCTGAAGCACAGATGTAATGATCACATGAAAGAAGAAATATGATGCCAGATTTTTCACTAGGACTGAAATTCCTGCTGTCTTAATGACATGATCTGAATCCATCAGGATTTCAGTACAAAAGCCATTAAACATTAAAGCAAAGCTACATTTGCTTTAACGTTACTTGATTTCCAGCTGATTTTAGTGAACACAAGTAAGACCCTCGAGTTTTTTCCTTTCTTCCTTTGTCTACTGTTCATGACAAGTGGATTATTCAGTTATTATCCCTCGTTTAGAAAGTCGTGTTTAAACTAACCCAGATTATTAAAACACCATCCAACAGATATAAACTCCAGTCACATACTAGTCTTGCAGGGTCCGTTAAAAAAGACTTGCACCTTAATTCCTCTGTCACGTTAACTTCATAAACAGCTGATCCGTACACTTTCAAACATTAATATTAAGAACTGTTGATTTTTATGCTGTTAATGGATCATCCAGGGACAGTAGAAACCTAAAATCTGAATTTTTGTCCATCTTAACAATAAGCCGAAATGAGAAATGCACCGATGAGGCATTTCTTGGCCGATAGCGATTTCCGATTTTCTTTCAGGTCTGACCTGCTGCATCCGATTTGTTCTACATACCAAAACACATAAAAAATGATCTGCTGCAAGCTTTTTTAATAGAGATTCTAACTGTATGTCAAACAGCTAATAAGATAGATCTTAGTTTATGCATCTAAGCATATGTCTGTAACTTTTCTTTTTTATTAAACCCAAAACGGTACATAAAGATACATGAGTAAGATGCATTTCTAGACTGAAAAATGGTGGGAAATGTTAGTTTTGATGCGTTTAATGTATAGCTTTGTCAATCTTTGACCTTCCAATCACCAGTCGGTTCTGATCAACAGAAAACTGGCTGATTCTGAGCGCTCACAAACTGATTGGTGATCCTCTCACATAAATGCATTCTTTGAAGTTGGCTACATGTGATAATGAGTGAGTTGTGTTTCACAAAACTAAAGAGGTAACAGATTACTAACTTGCAAATCTGAATTGCTCGTTGATTGAGAAAGAAACCCTAACTGGGGTGGGTTTCGTTTCAAGCCGTTATCCTTAACAGCCTGTCAGTGTTCATATCATCAGTCATCATGTACAGCAGTCTGCCGGGAGTCGACGTACCCCGTAAGCTACACTGGATCCCAGGAGAACCGGTCAGTTAGCATCCCTGTTTTTTGTATTAATTGTATTTCTTTAACATTTCCACATTCAGGGTTTAGTGCCGAAGCTAAAGGTATAATTTACAAACGCAGACACTAACGTGCAAACACAAACAGATAATAAATCTAAGACTTAAACCAGAGCACAAAATACACCTAAGAGTTAATATGTCCCCACCAGATGTTACTACAGCGTTTATGTTTTGTGTTCTCCTCTTTCAGGGTTACGTGGCCCATATCGTCAGCACTGTGTCTGAGTGGTCCCTGGCCTTCTCCTTCATCAGCTTCTTCCTCACATACATCAGAGATTTTCAGGTAGTTTGTGCTGCTGTTTTACACCACAGGGCGAGTGAGTCAGTTCATGTGAGTTTAATTCAGCAGAACTACGTCTAACAGCTGCAGAAACCTCAGTCCAGTTTAGAGCTGTCGATACACTTAACATTTTAAACAGTGTATCAATAAAAAAATGACAAGTATCTAACTAGATTTTTCCATTAGCAGCAATGGTGTTCCTGACTAAAAAGAAGCAAAACTCCAAATAAACATTAAATCACAGACATATCTTCTTAGTTGTATTACAGATAATCAATTAATTTGATCATAGAAAGAGAATTTTAACATTAATACATGACTTGTTTTATTTTAAAGAAGTAAAAAAGATATTTTACAACGAACCAATAATAAACTCAAGAACATTTTTATTTTCATTTAATGTATTTGTTTATACAATTATTTCTGTATTTAAAATTAAAGAAGTTAAATGTGTTTTTTTTATTATCTTTTCCTATTTTCTTATTTTGTTTCATATAAAACAAATAATTGGCTAATTCCACATGTAATCATCAGGAATTCAGGACTCTATGAACCGACTATTCAGAGACTTTAGTGAAGCCTCTGTGGACTAAAGCTGATGATAACAAAATCATGCTGGGCAACAGTCCTAACTGTAAACCTTGCATACACACACACACACACACACACCACTTCATCCTGTCTCCTGATGTGTCACAAGACGTGACGACAACTAAAACACATGAAGCAAGTCACACCGGAGCATCTAGTTGTGAAAGTCAACCTTCAAATGCAGCTTTATGCTCATTCTGGATCCATGATGACGCTTAGAGCAGAAGAAAAAAGCTCGGTGTGTTAGAACGTTTTAGGCGTTCGGCTGGAACCGGCGGGGTGTAGCTGTGTTAACCCAGAGAAGACAAAGAGGGCACTGTTTGCTGTGCTACTGATCAGATGTTTTCATCTTGTTTCACAAACCAATAATGTCCTCCTTTTTCTTCAGAAAATAAACTTGCGAGCAGTAGCGGTTTTGCAGAGCAGCCATCTGTACGACTGCCATCATGGAGGCATCGCATCTCCCCATCAGAGCAGAACCTCTGAAACATCTCCTCTGCTGGCAGGAACTACGTGACACCAGGTGCAGCTACACCTGAATCTGCTTTCACATCTAAAGCTTGTTTGCATAAATTATCCACAGACTTTTAAGGAGTCAGGGCACCAAAGTGTCTCCTCTGTCTTGTTGAACAGTATATAGTCAGACACTCGGGTTCAGGTTTGTCACGCCTTCAGTATTCTGCAGGTGGGTAGCATTAGGTCCAAGCTGCTCACACCATAAGAATGTCTTTGTATAAATCTGTACCATAACTAAAACCTGTGGAACCAAACCAGTAATTATAGGAAAATAGATTTTTTTTTAGCGTAATGAAACTGACCATAAGAATGCAAACATTTATTTTTGTTGCCCTATTTCCTGTCCACATAATTGTACCTTGATATAATTCAATTCAATTCAATTCAAAAATACTTTGTTAATCCCAAAGGGAAATAAAAAAAAAAAAGCTAATTAATGCAAGTTTATGTCAGCAAAACTTGCTGACATATGAGTCGTAACTGATTAAAAGGCTTAAGTTTTAAATACACTTTATCAAACTGTTCTGTCACCTAACTGCAGTTATTTATTATTATCTTGGATGGGTATGTTTTTATTGTTTAAACCCTATTGTAAAGCATATTAACTGGCCTGAAGTTAATCATCTGTGAGAGAGTTAAAGGACTGTATCAAACCTGTAATATATATAAAACAAAAAACTTCTCATGGATAACTTTTATTTTAATCAATTTGTATAAATGCTTTTTAATCTTTGTGGTTGTTTGATTGATTTTCTGAGCACACAACTGACTATTTTAAGGCTTTGTTGGTGTTAGTATTCCAACATTTATATTCCAGCCATCCGTGAGCATGAATAAATGTTTCATCAGATGGAAAACCTTTCCTTTGCGCTGGGATATGACTCGTTTTTATACTAAACATTGTGCCAACCACATTTGTTTGCACCTTCTGGTGAATATGTGTACGAAGGCTTAAAAGTCTGTTTGGTAGCAGTATCTCACACTGAAAACAGTAGAGAAATTGAACTTTTTATTTAATAATGTGTATTCTATATGGGGGGAAAAATTCTTTTTTCCAGTCTGGTTTAACATTTAAGATGGTTGGAGCATACAGAGAGAGGATTTTTCACCAAGACCTAGATGTAGTTTTTCATTGCAGAAAAACACATTTGATGTCTAAGCAAACCAAATCCCATTTCAACTAAAACTCCCAGTAGAGACTAGCACATTTGGCATCGCTCCCAAATGACATTTTGACCTCTAGTGTTGAGGTCACCTAGTGACCCCATAATGCCAATATTTATACCCAGGTAAGCTGGAATCAGTGGGGTACTAATTAGCAGTTCCTCAAAACTGTTCAATTTAAGAGTAAATAATAGTAAATATAATCAAATGTTTTTGTAAAAGAATTCAATGTGAGATTATGTTCCTGTAGTAAAAGAATAGATTTTTAAGCTTTTTACACAATTGCCTGCATCTGCATACTTGTACAGTAAATATGCCTCATGTTTGACCTCAGTCTAATAGGGATATGCTTCAAAGCTAAAATAACAGCATTAAATCAGATTTACATTTAAAGGAAATTGCTAAAATGATCTTTTTTTTTTCTTTTAAAGACCAGAATGTTAATATATTTATGCTTCAAGATAGAACAACTTTAATATCTGAAATATTTGACTTACTGACTCAAATTGATGATTTTGATGCACATGGAATACGAGTAGGTCCATGGCTTCTGACCCGTTAGTTGAAAAGCAATCATTTTTAATGTTCAGAATGTGATCTGAAAACGAATCGGAAATGTTTTAAATCGCATTTTACTGACATCCAGACATTGCCTACCAGACATACTTAAATATTTTATTTTCCACTTTCACAAATCTTTTTAAGGATAATGCAATATGTGTTAATCATTTTTGTTAATCCTCTGATTAATTCATAGTGTCATATTTAAGTGAAATAACTTTATACTTCATCATTAAAATAATAATGCAACACAAAAGGAAGCTGAATATTTTTATTTTGTCATAAAACTATTTCCTCTCTATGCAGAATTTTTTTAGCTGTGTGAACTTTCACTTTAAAATGCATACTTCTGTTTGGCACACAGATTCAACATGATTCAGAGTTTTATTTCTTGATCATACATACAAAATATCCTCTGCTGTCACTTTGTCCTGAAACAGTAATAAATATATATTACAATATATTTCTATTAAAGTCAAAGATTTGACATGTATAGTCAGAACAATAAATAGCCACGCTGAAAGTAGCTTTGTAAAACACTGGAAATTAAAACGCTTCCTTCTTGCGGCGGTGTGGCGTTGTCAGAAGGTCGGTTCTCATTTCTGCCTCTGCCCAAGAGGGTAAAAGAAAGTTCCACATACAGGTTCTCCAGGATAACCCATCAGACAAACTCACAAGAGCCATAACTTGGAATCAGTAGGGCTTTACCATTTTTACAGAGTCATTTTACATTTAAAAGCTCTATCCTAATTACAGAATATAGTCTGCTTTTGATTTGTGATTAAACAGCACAATACTTTTCCTTTCTATTTGTTCAATGTAATGTTTAATTCTGAATTTATGTAAATAACAATGTAGATAACTTACATTGTAAGCTGTTACAACAAAATTGCAGCCATATTTGGACGTAACCTGCAAGCAAAAACTGCAAGAAAGAAAACTTGAACTGGCCCTTTAAATGAAAATCGGCTCAGGAGGTGAAGCTGCATGTGCATTTCATAAGCTGGTAAATGTTCATGGGTGGATGTGTCTGACGTGGTAAGATGATACCTGTGTGAAAATCTAGAGAATTTGGTTTTGCATCAGTAACAAACTGAACCACATTTTTATGCAGGTAGAAACTCTGCATCATGAACACGAAAATATGGTTTGGAGCTCAACTGGCAGGACTGTTTAAAGCTCTTTTTTCATACCAGCGTAAATGATTAGGACCAAATTAATTGCATTAATGAATTATAGATGCAATCATACCAAGATGAGCTTGCCTGATTGTAGGGTCTGCAAATTAATGGTCAGTCAGCTCCTATGAAGACATTTTCTGGCTGTGGAACTTAATAGAAAAACATACAAACCAATGTACTCGTTCTTAATCTCACTTGTTTTTATTCTTCCACTGGGGGTGGATCTGAATGCAACAAAAGTACTTTTAAGTCACTGAACAGGATGTAGATGATTCCTCGGTCCGGGACCAGTGTTATTACCTTCTTAAGTAGTGACACACCCTATCATTTCTAAGATTATTTTGCAATAAAATTAGCTAGAAGCTGTGGCACGAGCACAGATCGTTTTCAGCCCTTCAGCTAAAGAACAAGTCTTTATTTATTACTCTGACCTTCACTCTTACAGGACCTGGCAGGAAGTTCTTTTTTTTTTTTTCCTCCACCTGACCTCTTTGTGTTCAGTTGTTAGAGGATTATCAAACCAGAAAGATGCTATAAAACAAAACATCATCGGTGTTATAAGGCAACGATGGGCAGAGAATGGGCACAAAGAGGCCAACAAGCTCCAGACACAAACATTTAGAGGTGCTTCGTGTGTCACATCCAAGTCCTGAACTCTGTCAGTCTGAAGGCTAAAAGGTCGTGCCGTCACAGATGATGTTCTGGCCACGTCCAGGGAACAGCTCCATCTGCCAGTATCGAGGGTCAGCATACACTGCACAGATTGACAATCAAGAGAGAGAGAGAGATTGGATCATAATGTGAAGAAATCTTTAGCCACCACTCATTTATCTAAAATTTGCTTTGAAGAAGTTCAGACGCTGATCAAGACTCTTGTACGCTACTGTGAAGAAAAAAAAAAAGGTTTACAAACCTTAATCCAATTTAATCTTTAACACAAAACTAGTGCATTTTTGTTGTCTAAAGGAGTTTAAAGGTGCAGCTGCAGTAGGAGTTACCCATGTCTCCAGGCGAAAGCCAAAGGTTGAAGGAGCTACAGTGTTTCTGGCACCGCTCAACAGGCACAACTCGAACTGTTGGCAGCCCCTCTCCCACCACCAGCCATCCCAGCACCCTGATACCCTGAAACATGAGCAACAGATTAACAACGAAGTCCCATGGTGGGGCTGCAGTAAGCCCTAACTTTGTTTTTCTTCATTAAAAAATATCCCAAATTTGAACTGTTATTTGTTGACTCTCCTAATCTGTTCTGGATTCAGTAACTGTATTTCATCTATTCTCTTACTGGGTTATGTGAACAAAACATTTAGTCTTGATGTAACTTATGGAAAGGTTTAAAATCCATTCTAAAAATTACACAAGAAACATGCGTTGCATTTGTTATTTATCCATTTTAATACAAGGCAATTAATCTGTTTAGATCATCGCTTTTTCTTATTTTATTTTAGCTGCCCCTCATCATTTCCCTTAAGTTCCAGTAATTCTCAAGTTCTTCACTCAGAGTTTGAAGATTCCAACAGGTGGGCCCGGTTCCACTTGCCTTGCTCTGAGAGTTTGTGCTATGGGTGACCAGGCAGCGCTGCAGGATGGTCCCAGAACTTTCCAGCAGGGGGCAGAGCTCCGCCTTTGGGAAGAGCCACCTCAACACCTTTTCCCTGGTTCCAGAACTGAACCTCCTGTAGGTACAAAGACATTAAACACGCTTATGGACTATGTGCGTCTTTTTTTTAATTTATTTTTTTAAATAAAAGTTCAACAACTGTGTTCCAAAATTCTCCAAAATTTGTCCTGAGTTTATGTGTGAAAATGGCTTGTTTCTGTGCGCACTGAGAATGAATATGTATTCCAAGGGATATTTCACCTCCTGCAGCAATACTCCAACGATAAATGAAAAAAACAGATGCACTGACATCCAGCCGGTTATGGATGTTTAACAAAAAGACTTGTAAAAGTAGACCGGTCCTAATCTGTATCAGGATAACCACACCATGTCCTTAACTTTTAAAGGACTATGTTACCTGTAAATAAAATCCAAGGCAACCACCTGCTTTTAGAATCACCCAATCAGTAAATAGAGTGAACCTATGTGTAATTTCATTTAAGCATAAAACAAATATAGCTGGAAAACACCAGCCCAGTTAGTGATCAACCTACTGAGAAGTTTAAAGTCTAAACAACATCTCAAGCTTTCAACTTCAAGGAGAGTGGTGGCACAACTGCAAACCTACCAACACATGGCTGTCTACCTAACTGACAGACCTGGCAAGGAAAACATTAATCAGAGACGAAGCCAAATGCTGATTGTAACTCTGGAGAAGCTGCAAAGATGCATAGCTCAGGTTGAAATTGTGTCGATATGACAACATCTGGTAACGTACTTCATAAACCAGGCCTTTATGGAGGAGAGGGAAGAAGATGTTTTTAGAACAAGGGAAATCTCAAATGCCATGTTGGGGACACAGCAAACATGTGGAGGAAGATGATCTGGTCAGATGAGACCAAAATCAAACTTTTTGGCCAACATGTAAAATGAACAGAAGTCTTCAGACTGAGGTTCACATTTCAGCAAGACAACGATCCTAAACCTACAATGGAAGGGTTTGAATCAAAGCATATCCATGTGTAAGAATGGCTCAGCTTCACACCAGAGCAGGGTGAAGTTGGCAGGTCCCTGAGGGAGGCCGAGGTTGTCGCTATGCAGGCCGTCTTCCTCCTCCAGCAGAATTGACATGGATCCTGAATGGGCCAAGTAGAGCTCCTCGAGCTGCTGCCGCTGGATGCTGAGGGACTCCCCGCCCTGCAAAGAACAGTTTTGATAAAAAGAAAATGTATAAATTTGTAGAAAAAGGTCATATGAAAATGTGTATTATTGCTACTCATAGTTTTCATTTCATTTTTCGTGATCAGCACAATTTTGAAATGTAGGATTTTTAAATATCAGACATGAGCTAACATTTATGACTGTAAAGTTTACCACAGATTATGAACATTTAAAGCAGGGTTGTGTTTACCTTAAACTCAGAAAATTGCTGTTTCTTAATTTTGTCTGAAAAAAAAATCTAAAGATTATTCTGAAAATGTGTGAGAAAAAAAATTCAAGTGTCCTACTTCATACTAGGAAATGTAAAATAAATTCTTAATAACACTTAAAATATCCAAACAACAACGGATGACTCATCAGATGGCTACTCTTGATCAAACAGAGCTCTGACCTTCAGCAGGACCAGCTGTGGTCCCCGTCGTAGAGTCACAGTCCCCCTGAGGCTTTCTGGGACTTCCAGCACCGAGGAGATCTCTGCACATCCTGAACAGTTAACCAGACTCTGCCGGAGAGAACCAGCACTCCACCATTCATGAAAACCTGCCACACAAACACCCCAAACACAAAATGAAACCTCAGGGTTTGACATGAAAACCTTCCATACCTCTAAAACTACAAGCCACTTTAGTTGGACTAAATATTTTCAGCTCATGTTTATTTTTCATTAAGCTAAAAATACTTCCCTACACATCAGATTCATTCTACATTTGTTTCTTACGTTTTGTTTGAATATGGCAGGTTCTTCCTTCCATTAATAAAAAGGTGAAGATGACTTTCGGGAAATGTAAACAATGTGACTGTTTCTTCAGGCTTGCCGGGGTACCTCCAAGCAGATTTCATGTGGTTGATTGTGCTGCACTTTCAAAAAACTTTATTAAAAGCTTGAGATCTGGCAATGCCTTGTGTCTTTACATCAAATATTAATAAAAGAATAGCAGAAGACCTCCTCTATTGAGATCACAATATTATGCACCAAGATACAAAAGCTGTTTGAACCAAATTAAGGTCTGATTGTCACACGTCCTCTGGGAGTTTGCATTTTGTAAGAGCTGCAATGCTTCTCACCTTGGAGGTTGTACTTCTTGGCAATAGGAAGGGAGAGCAGGCGGACATGGCTGAGAGGGGACGACCAGTTGCAACAGCCCAGATTTACCAGTCCCAGCTGGGGGGAACTCTTCGGGTAGGTGAAGGCCAGCACCACCACCAGCAGGAAGCCCACAGCCACCAGAAACTGCACAAAAACCATGACGGTAAAACCCTGAGAAAATACCCACTCTGTACTGCATGTAGACAATACAGGCATTTTATATTATCCACCAGCTTTTCACCTTAATGGTGGCTCTAAGAATGGGAAATTGTGGAGGCTCTCTTCTGGGCTCGTTGGTCTCCAAAATCTGCTTGATGAACCTCTCGATCTCTCTCTCTGACATGCCGTAGCGGTATCCCGACTGACGGAGGATATCGATGCTCTCAGACAGTTTGTCGTAGATACACGGCTCGCTTGTCGTTGTCCCCATAGTGACAGCAGCTTTGTGGTGAATCGTGTCAGTCTTCAGCTGGTGCAGGGAACCAGGATCATGACGTCACCTCACCTGATAAGAAACTGAAAAGATTGCGGCCAACGTTTCTAAACAATACGTCATAACTGGTTTATTATTGCTTGTAATTCTTCCCTTTCACTCCTGCAGCTATTATTATTATTAATAATCATTTCTGTTTTTGTCAAACCAACAAGTTTTGAATAATCACACAAGGAGGGTTGGAGGGTTATGGCACAGAATTTCAATCAGATTTAAGTCTAGCAATGTTTATGTCACTTGTAAGTCATTCAGAGCTGGACTGAATAAGAAAAGATGCCCCAGACCATCACACTTATCACCACCAAATGTTTGACTGCTGGTATGATCTTTGTTTCTGAAAAAAAAAAAAAAAAAAAATGTAAAAAGCACTACAAATAAAAACAGAACCAATCACAGTAAGGATAAAAACAATAAAAAATTCAAACCTAAATGATAAAAAACAAACAAAATTAGCGTTGAAAAAAAGTTAAACAGGGAAAATTAAAATGCAAATCCAATGCACCTCATTGAAATTGGCTCTTAAATTTTGACCCACAAAGATCAGCTCATCATGCTTGCCTCATAGTGTATTTGGACATTGGCTGTTCCGTAGTGTTGATACAGGGAATGATAATAACACTCACAGACTGTCCTGCGGATTTTCAAGTTGCACCTGTTGACCACAGCTGCTTAAAACCCGTCCACCTTCAGACCACCAACACCTCTGCTGTCCTCATTCACAAACATCTAATGTGTCACCCAGATGGTTTGTTCAAAGCAAAGTATTTACTTGAATGAAAAGCTAACAACCAGACAGAAAAGGGCGCCGCATGAAAAGCAACCAGCATGCAACACACTGTAAACGAGAAAACCTTGTAAATATACACGTTTTACCTACAGGGGGACTTGGTGTAGATGTAAAAAAAACACTCATGAGACAGTTCAAAATACAGATTGCGCTGAGAATACTTTTTGTTGTTTTTCCAGCAGAGATTTTAAACCTATTAGCATTAATAACTTGTCCAACATGGTTCCACACAAGGATACTATTGCTGGGATCAGGCTACCCTATGTCGACGTGTTATTCTAAATAAAACAAACTAAACCCACTCAGGAAATAAAATGACTCTGAGGGGTGTTTATGTACTTTTTTATTTCCATTATGGCGCACACAAAGCGTAAAAAGACCGAAGAGACATCAACATGCGCAAAAACTTAGAGCAGCTTTTTCTTCTGTTTGTAAAAACAGGAACCTGTCGGCGATAATTATGTAACAAATAAGCAAAATCGGTGCCAACACGATGACACAATGTTTATCAGCGCAGTTAATCACAGATACAATACACTGAAGGCTTGTCGGATGAGCTTGTTTGGCATAAATAATTCAAAACCACGGAAATCAGCTGTCTTTAGCCTAAATAATCTGACAGGTTAGCTTCTCGGGTAGCAACATTGAATTCTCACTTCAGCAGTCACAAATTCCCGAAAAAAAAAAACAACCCTCACCTCAAGGAGAGATCCACCGCCGTAGTAAAAACACTCCCATGTCTTACACCGTTAACAAAAATGACTGTGTTTTTAAGTAAAAGAAGTTTCAGCTCGTTCGTTTAGACGTTAGACATGGCTGCACTCTACATGACAGTGAAGTTGGCTTCCGACTTGTAACTTCCGGCTCAGCAGTTGAGTAAAGATTATTTCACAGTTTTTCACAGCGTTTTACAGCATCTGGAAGACCTCATATCAGATATCCTTTAAAATATGTATGACGTTTTCAAGACCGAATAAAGATAGTTTAAAATACAATGCATGATACGTTAATCTGTATTCATTTTGTGAAAATAATAATTAAAAAAAACATTTATTGATTTTAGCCCTTTAGACCAGTAGTTAACGAAGCTGGGGTCAGGACCAGAGTGAGGACTTGAGACCATAACAAAAATAAAAATAACAATAGTAAAGTGTAGGTATACTAACATGTTAGAGTAGATGAAAAAAAAGTACTTACAAAGGAATATGTGTACAATATGTGGCTGTTTTATTGACTTGGTGGTAATGTTTCTTTGATGAACTGATATAATTATTTCCACAGTTGGAAAATGCTGGTCAATGCGACCTAACATTTTACATGTATGCAACATAATCCTATTTTGAATGAATTTCTTTAAATGGAGTTTGTGATGTGTGTTTTTCTAGTTAACCACCACCAATGATCTGTTTGTAATTCAAGATGCCCTTTCCAGTTTCTGATGTCTGGCTGCATATTTCTCCTAACATTAATTTTATCACACGTACCGATTAAACCTAAAGAATGTTGTGTTTTTCTGAAGCATCTAAGTGCGTCTGTATGCTTTAAAAAAAAAAAAAAAAAGTCAGTTATTAGTCAGTTAAAGATCATTTAAAGAAACAGAAATGTCTTGCCACAGAAAACTGGATGGAAGATAAAAGGGTACGTTGTACATGTGATTGATGATATTAAAAGCATTCTTAATTTGAATGAGTTATAAAAGGTATGCAAAATAATGTTCTCATTTGCTTTATATTTATTTATTTAATTGGACATATATTACAAAAACTAAATGGAACAGCACAATATGTTTTTCTTGCTCATCTGAAAAAAATATTTCATTAAAAGAAAAGGCAAGACATTTTTTTCTTGAAAATCTACTATGAAACATAAAAATGTCATATTACCCAAGAATGTATAAAAATAAAGTTTTCTGTACTTTTAATAAGGTTTCATAAACGTTTCCTTGTAGCCAATCAAACAAACTGAGAGGCCTTCATCCCGCCCTCAACGGGACCAAAACAATTGTTCTCGACCAATGAAAGCACGGACTATCCGCAGGAAGTCCCGACCTCTGCTTCCGTGGTTGTGCAACCATTAACAGCGAACGTGAAACAACGTCAAGTTCCAAACAGTTACAAAGAAGTTAAACGGAAAAGAGGCGGAAGCAGCAAATTAAAATTATTGTTATTTTGCGTCACAAAATTAGAAGAAAAAAAAAGGTTAATTTTAATACATGAAAATTGTAACAATCATCAATAAATACTGTATCTATCATTTTGCCATGGCAAATGTGTTATCATCAAAAAAACTATAGGAAAGGATTTTCGATAAAAAGTCAAATTTCTAAACCAGGCATAAATCAAGTCTTCCAAGGTTTTAAGTTACACTTAGAAAAGTTTTTTGTAACATAAGATGCAGTGCAGTGCTCCTCCACTTGTTGCTGGACACTGGTGGTCAGTTGACAGGCTAAGAATGATTCAGCTATTGGAGAATATTTCTAGTTGAAAAAAATATGGACAGTCATGGTTTGGAAATTACTGGAACGCCGCCAACCATCTTATAAAAACTACAGTTGACAAGCTGCATGTCTGTTAAGTAGCCAAGTACAGACCAGCCACTCAGTAGATAGCCAGTTGACCAACTAATCCCAGATTATTATTTTTAGTGAGTGTTTATTATTTATTTTTGATGTAGCTAATGCATCAAAATCAACCCAAAAATGTTGTAGATAACATTATTATAAATGAAATAGGATTTAAGTTGCTTTTTTTGTTTAAAATAAAAGCAGTTAGATGATGTAATACATTTTTGCTCTAAATTATTATGTTTAAACAGTAAAACATTTTTCACTCATGGTTATCATAATTTCAGAATCTCATAAGTGCCCAAGCGCATTCTCAACAGTTGTATTTAGCAGTTTAGTTTAGTACCTAGACTAAAATATAAAATGTTTCTTATCTCAGAGGGACACTTGAGGGTTGCAATATGATTTATCATACCGAAGAAAAATCCTGTATATGAAAAAAGGAAATAAGGCTGTCCTGCAATGTAGCTCCAGAAGTCTGTCACCAATAATAACCAGTAGTCATTTCATCATAATAATATATTAAAGATGTGTTGTGTTTGACAGTAGTGAGGAGTTTATAGTATTACTTTGAATGTGAAATCCCACTGTCTGGTGCAAGAGGCTCAGAACATCAGAGAAGATTTACTGTAACACCAACAAAGACTTATAGCAACATTTTGCTGTAAATGTTGAAGGACCAAATGCTCTTCAGGAACTATAGTATGTTGCCATGTTCAAATATTTTTGAAGCGAATAAAATCTCGTCTACCACCGCTCTTCCCCTAACAATATACCATAGTTTTGTAATTTATTACACAATCAAAGTTGTGTAATACTTTTCCAATGAATGTATATTATTAGAATTTAATTATAGTCCATCACTAAATAAACTTCACTGCTGTATTTCAGCATGTAGCTTTGTATTCGAAATTTTACCTAATTCCACAATTTTTTTTTATTTTTTGTAGCTCTTTTGATTTGAAAGTCCCTTCCGGAAGCTCACTTTGCTGCGTTGTTTTGACTCGTCCCATCGCATCCTGCGTTTAAACGAGTGACAGTTGGATAGAATCTAAACTTTACTCATGTGTGACCTTTGTTTTATATTTTTTCAGTTCTTCTCTTACGGGAACCTGCTTGCTGAACAAAATCACACCGTTATTTTTTCGGTGCCCCGGTTGTAGTCAACGTGTTGGTGTAGACGGAGGTCTGCGGAGCTTAAGCTGAAATCAGTCCGCCGACCCGATGCTTTCTCCGGGCAAGACCGTGTCCTCCCGGCTGCTGAGGCCGGCCTTGTGGCTTCCTTTTCAAAGTCTGTGTCCTGCGCGGACAGCCGTTAGCCTCATGCACAAAGGTAACGGAATCCAGCAGCAAGCTTGCATGTTCATTTCAATTAAAGTAGCTAGCAGTAAGCTAACCCCAGAGTGACGCAGTTTATTAGGGGGTACAAGAAACTTTACAACACCTGTGATTTAACCGTTATGTTATTGCATGGTTACAGAAACAAACCCCATAAATAATCGTTTTATTTGCTGTATATAAACAAATATGAAAAGCTAACTTATAAAAAATAATGTTGTTTATGGACATAGGGTTCATAAAAAATATGTTTTTTAATATTTTTAACGTGGCAGTATGTGCTGCCTGATTATACATTGATAGCTGATGAATAAATGAATGACAGTTCAGAATCTCTGGTTAAACACTCTTCCATCCGCTGAATGACCATTTTCAGAGTAGTTGTGCATATTGAAATATTTTAAAAGGAACTGATCCTAGGTTATTATTTAAAATGATTTATTATTTAAACTGTTCATTTGATTAGTTATCCTTATTAAAATGATCAGAAAACAATGACAAACTGGGCTACAGTAATAATAAGTTAGAACTTATTGTTTCCTCTTGGTTTTCTAACTTGTGCAGCAGTGTCCTGAAACTCATAAAATTACATTGTCTTGGACATTTTGGCAGTAAGCTTACAAAATTGTGCGACATGTGTTTTGTTCTGAAGAGCTGATCAAGAAACGTGAACTGGAGAAAGATGAGCTCCGGCCCCTCTACATGGACTTCCAGGCGACCACTCCTATGGTAACTGTTACCTGTGTTGTCAGTTATTCAATAAGTCATGGTGAATTGTTTTAGACTGTAGCAGATTTCAGCCTTGCATTTGTCATTTAGTGTTGTGCTTTGAATTATGACGATTAAATAATCACACCTTCTGTAACGGCTTCAAAGTACTGAGAAGCAAAAAAATATTATTTGTCCAGTCTTGTGTGTCTTTACTAGCAGCAAACTCATTGCTTTTTAATTTAATACAGATTTGTGCATTAAAGTAACCTCTGATTGGCATCATTTATGACCAACAGATATCTATTGTACATAAGTGAAAAGCAACTTACAACCTTTTCAGTCCTCTTTTGGTGAAGCAGTTCACATTTTGCTTCGTAAACAAGAGGATCATGTATGTGTCCGACATGGTCTTTGTCTTTTTGGCAATTGTATTTGGTACATTTAGGACCCTCGTGTGCTGGATGCCATGTTGCCATACCAGGTGAATTACTACGGTAACCCTCACTCCAGGACTCATGCCTATGGTTGGGAGAGCGAGACTGCCATGGAGACTGCCAGGAAGGTATAAAGACCCTCACTCAGCACTTCAATAAGAGCTCAACCCAACTCAGTTCTGTGACCAGCAGGTGTAATAGTGGCAGGATCTTTAATGATTCCCTCCCTGCTGCCCCTACAAGGCCTATTTTGCAAAGAACCATAACTTTTTATTTATGTAACCAAGCACAACCAAAAAGTTGTTAAAAATATTTACAGTACCTCTCTGTGGAGCGTTTCAGTGACTGTTTGCTAAACAACTAGCAAGTCAACAGCTTTCCTTATGATTGTGAAGATACATTTGCTTATTTATGATATTCCAATTTATTTATATGCACCTGTTTGATACAATGAGAGGTATTATGAAAGTAACCTAGTAACAGGGTAAATGAGTCACATGACACCGGGACGTGAAAATGACTAATTGGGCACAATTTGGACCACGGTGGCAGCCTGTGAAGTTACAGGTCCTTCTCAAAATATTAGCATATTGTGATAAAGTTCATTATTTTCCATAATGTCATGATGAAAATTTAACATTCATATATTTTAGATTCATTGCACACTAACTGAAATATTTCAGGTCTTTTATTGTCTTAATACGGATGATTTTGGCATACAGCTCATGAAAACCCAAAATTCCTGTCTCACAAAATTAGCATATCATTAAAAGGGTCTCTAAACGAGCTATGAACCTAATCATCTGAATCAACGAGTTAACTCTAAACACCTGCAAAAGATTCCTGAGGCCTTTAAAACTCCCAGCCTGGTTCATCACTCAAAACCCCAATCATGGGTAAGACTGCCGACCTGACTGCTGTCCAGAAGGCCACTATTGACACCCTCAACCAAGAGGGTAAGACACAGAAAGAAATTTCTGAACGGATAGGCTGTTCCCAGAGTGCTGTATCAAGGCACCTCAGTGGGAAGTCTGTGGGAAGGAAAAGGTGTGGCAGAAAACGCTGCACAACGAGAAGAGGTGACCGGACCCTGAGGAAGATTGTGGAGAAGGGCCGATTCCAGACCTTGGTGGACCTGCGGAAGCAGTGGACTGAGTCTGGAGTAGAAACATCCAGAGCCACCGTGCACAGGCGTGTGCAGGAAATGGGCTACAGGTGCCGCATTCCCCAGGTCAAGCCACTTGTGAACCAGAAACAGCGGCAGAAGCGCCTGACCTGGACTACAGAGAAGCAGCACTGGACTGTTGCTCAGTGGTCCAAAGTACTTTTTTCGGATGAAAGCAAATTCTGCATGTCATTCGGAAATCAAGGTGCCAGAGTCTGGAGGAAGACTGGGGAGAAGGAAATGCCAAAATGCCAGAAGTCCAGTGTCAAGTACCCACAGTCAGTGATGGTCTGGGGTGCCGTGTCAGCTGCTGGTGTTGGTCCACTGTGTTTTATCAAGGGCAGGGTCAATGCAGCTAGCTATCAGGAGATTTTGGAGCACTTCATGCTTCCATCTGCTGAAAAGCTTTATGGAGATGAAGATTTCATTTTTCAGCACGACCTGGCACCTGCTCACAGTGCCAAAACCACTGGTAAATGGTTTACTGACCATGGTATCACTGTGCTCAATTGGCCTGCCAACTCTCCTGACCTGAACCCCATAGAGAATCTGTGGGATATTGTGAAGAGAACGTTGAGAGACTCAAGAACCAACACTCTGGATGAGCTAAAGGCCGCTATCGAAGCATCCTGGGCCTCCATAAGACCTCAGCAGTGCCACAGGCTGATTGCCTCCATGCCACGCCGCATTGAAGCAGTCATTTCTGCAAAAGGATTCCCGACAAAGTATTGAGTGCATAACTGTACATGATTATTTGAAGGTTGACGTTTTTTGTATTAAAAACACTTTTCTTTTATTGGTCGGATGAAATATGCTAATTTTGTGAGATAGGAATTTTGGGTTTTCATGAGCTGTATGCCAAAATCATCCGTATTAAGACAATAAAAGACCTGAAATATTTCAGTTAGTGTGCAATGAATCTAAAATATATGAATGTTAAATTTTCATCATGACATTATGTAAAATAATGAACTTTATCACAATATGCTAATATTTTGAGAAGGACCTGTATTCTGTAATACAAAACCAATGAGCAAAGTGTAACGGAGTCAAATTCCTTGTTTGTATGTACAAACTTGGCAATAAAGCTGATTCTGATTCTGATAATGGTAATTAATGTAGTGAGCAGTTAGTTCTTAGCTTGATTGTTGTTAAACTTTTTCCTCTGCAAAGTATGCTGAAAATTCCTGGATTAAAAAAAACTCATGCTACATAAACAAGCAAGATCCTCGTCACAGGCTCCATTCCTGTTTTCCTTACCAATATTTATTATTTTGCTGGTTATATGTATCAGTTAATTAGCATTCTGTCACACACTTCTTCAGATAATATATTTATTTACACTTTAAGACTAAACAGTCCATCTTGACCAGAGGCAGCAACGTGTTCATTTGTATTGGTGATGTTGTACAGTGCCTTGTAGACTCAACTGAAAGTTAAATACGTTCTGTACTGAATATAAGTTTGTGGTGGCCGCACAAAATATTGACACTTTGGGCACAGTTTTGAGATTTTTACATTTACATTGTTATACCAGCTGTAACTGATTACTTTACATCGTATGAAAGTGTCATATCTTCAGTGTTGTCCTATAAAAAGATATAAAATTTTTACAAAAATGTGAGGAATGTACTCACTTCTGTAAGATACTGTATCATTGCAGTATCAGTTTCTAAAATTTCCAAATCAACGGCAACTTCTGCAACAGAAAATTAATTTGGAGAGCAACTGATGACTTATTTTTGTGAATGCTTGTGCTGCAGCCCAGGCTGAGCTGGAGTTGGTCAGCCATATTGCCCATATTAAGCAATATAATTTAGCAAACCCTTTCTGCTAAATGCTGACCTTGACCCAAGTTGCTTCCGTAATACCCATCGTGTTATTCATTACAATAGGTATTATTAAATTATGTTATTTGTCCTGGTGAGTAAACATATTTAGTGTTTTAGATTTACTGTTCAGTTCTGTTGCAACAAGGTTTTAACATAAAATTATATGAATATCGGTAAAAAAAAAACTGTAAACACGGCTCAGTTTAAAATACTGATTATTAAATTATTGTGAACACAGGGCATTTAACTCAGGGCCATGTTGTGGTGAGTGGTGCAGAAATATTGAAAATAGCCGCTGACTTTTTTTTTTTTTTTTCTCCGAGCAGCAGGTAGCCAGTGTTATTGGAGCCGATCCCAGAGAAATCATCTTCACCAGCGGAGCCACAGAGTCCAACAACATGGCCATCAAGGTCCCGAATTCCTGCTTTATTATAATCACACATACAAACAACCACAGCCCACGTCTAACATCTAGTTTTGTTTTAAACTTAATAAAAAAACGATTGTTTTTGTTATAGTTACAAAATGTTTGTTTTCTCTTTATGTGGAAATAAATGATCATTAAGTCGAATCTAAACATGAGAAATTAAAATTAAAGCACAAGAAGAACATAAAAAAAAGTAAGAATGAAGTCACAGGACCTCACTCGGCATTGATCCTTTATATTCCTTCTGCAGGGCGTGGCCAGGTTCTACCAGGCCAAGAAGCGCCATGTGATCACCACTCAGACTGAACACAAATGTGTCCTGGACTCGTGTCGGATTCTGGAAACTGAAGGATTTAACATCACCTACCTACCTGTCCAGAAGAATGGACTGCTGGACCTGAAGGTACAAAGTGACAGTCTTCAGATAGACAACATATAGAGAGGCTCTCAAATATGCACACCTTTATTGAAATGTCAGATTTTAGTGATGTTAAAACCTGAGAAATTCTTTCAAAACTATTCCCACATATTATATGAAATATATCCTGGACAATTCAACTGAAAGACAAACAAAAATAATTCAAAACTGAGAAACAGAAAAGGCTAAAACTGGTCAGCGAGCCTGACAGAAATACTGAAGAACCTGCAGGAATTTCCAATAGTTATTGTTTGTGTTCTGCAAGTGACAACAATTTCCTGCATTTTCCATATGTCTGGACTAAAGGCTCCCAATGAGTTGGGCGTGCACTGTCTGCGGACGTTTGAGATTTTATAGTCGTAGTTGAGTGCACCAGTTTCCTACATTTCTTGGAACAAATGTTGACATTTCCCACACTTTCTGCCGTGGCCTCATTGGACGAGGAGGAAAAACTTATTAGCCTTGAAGGGAAAAACTAGATTAGGGACAAAGAAGGGTAATACAGTTTGCTGGTGAAGGACATGAAGACGATGGACAGCAAAAAACACTTTCAATACTTCCGAATGGACAAGTTTGATGAGCTAGTTGGGCGCCTAGCCCCATTTCTTTTCCACCAGGGCACTCACTGGACTCCTGTCAGTGCAGCACAGAGAGTGGCAATGTGTTATCATTATTTCAGGAACCAAACGTAAGCCTTCAGGCTATAATGCCAAATGTTGTCTGGCGCAAAACAACACTACACATGACCTAACACCATTCCTACGTTGACACCTGAGCTGACAGAATCATGGTCTGGGGTTACTTTTTCTTTGATTGAACTGTCTTTTTGTCAAGGTGGTTGAAGTTATGAATAATGTTTTTTATACCAGCTAGATATGGCCAAAAGCCTTAAGGTGTCTGCTGGAAAGCTCAAGATGAAGAAGGGTTAGGACCGTGGTTAATCCAAGCAAACACATTAAATGCACCAAACTAAGCAAAAAATGTGGCTTCGCTGCACTCAGTTTACTCGCCCATTATAGAACAAAACATGAAAATACCAGGATGCATAAATGAAAAATGAAGCAGTTTAACTTCCGCAGAATGAGTTGTTTTGTACTTGCTACCGCACTGGCTTTTGTTGCGCCATCTGTGTATGGTTCTTGGAGCTCCTCCGAGCTTACCAGCGGACCGGACCTAATCGGACAGGAGCAGATACAGTGTAAATACAGAGTTACGGTGAGCAGCATGGAGCAGTAGCTGCAGACACAAAGGATAATTCAAGATCTGAAGACACTCCCTGGTGTGTCATTTTTTTTTTTACTTTATATTAGAATCTTTAGAGAAACATTTATTTAAATACATTGTATGCTCGTTTAGTTTATTTTATATGAATAATAATCATTTTGGATTATTATTATTATTATTAATAAAAATAATAATTTCGCATTTTTAATTATTAACAATAAATGCCAATATCTTAATGTACTGTTGTGTTCTTACATGCTGAGCCTTGATCCGTTTAGCAACAACGACCTTTTCTTTGGCGATCTTTTCCCATCAGATGCTCTGAAAAGTGTGGCTATAGCATCTTCAACATTCTCTTTCGTCTATCAGATATGCTAACCTCTGACATACTTTCTCTTGTGAATTCAGAGGTTTTTTGTGTGAAGCAGGTAGCTAAAACGTACTCAGATCACAACTGGCTGTTCTTTGTGGGAGCAGCCCATCTGTCCCTCCTCAGTTTTCCAGCTCTGATCCAGGCAGTTCTGATCCTCTTCACTTCAGGAAAGTAGTGCAGACTAACGGCTGCTGTCGTAGTATTGCTGCCACCACCAGCAATGCATCGTTTACCATATTAATGCTGTTTTTAACGGAACTTGGCTTCTACCTGAACCGTTTATCATTGACGCTCACACAATGAATGACCTGTGACTTCCCCTTTCAAGTCATTTCTCGGACTTTTGGTTTTTGGACAACTAAATATGCCTATTTTGTGTCACAATTGTCTTTTATCTCGTCTTTAATACTAATATCATGTCAATTACGGCCCGTTTCCTTCCATATTAAGATGTTTTATTTTAATTTCCACATTTGTGGGAAAAGTCTGTGACAGGTACTTTAATGTCACAGCAAATGTGTAAAAATGCTTTAAAATGATTATCATTGTGCTTTGTTTTTATATCACAAAATTTTTAACAGGGCGGTGTAGACTTTTGATAGCCACTTTAGATCTCTCAATGTAACCTCTGTGTGTGTGTGTGTGTGTTTGCAGTTACTGGAGGCCACCATCTGTCCGGAAACCTCACTGGTGTCTGTGATGACCATTAACAACGAGATTGGAGTCAAGCAGCCCATCAAGGAAATCGGTAGATGTGGCAGCAAATAATCAATACTTGTTTCGTACTACATTGTAATTCACTTAACTGTGTGCTTCTTGGAGCCCAAGTGGATATTTGGCCAATGTTATTGGACTGATCAAGGCTTACTCTTCCTGTTTTCAGGTCAGATTTGCCGATCCAAAGGAATCTTTCCAACAGCCTGCGCAGCATCAGTGTGGAAGAAGACTCCTTTGGATCGGCAAAGGAGTCTTCTTCCACACTGATGCTGCGCAGGCTGTTGGAAAGATTCCCATCAGCGTCTCTGACTGGAAGGTTGATCTTATGTCCATTAGTGGTCACAAGATCTACGGACCCAAAGGTTAGCGTCATTAATGTTAGTCGTATGATGATTGGTATTGTAATCTCAACAGCTCACCTGTTTGTACCCATATACCTAAAAGACTGTTAATTTCTCTTGTTTGTTATGGATTTTGACAAATTACGGAGATAATCTTATGAATTCTCTAGTGCTATGTATGATTGTTTTTACCGGTAGTTATTTGTTGTTAACTTAATTGGATTTTATTTTGTAAAAAGCCTTTTAACCTAATGTCTGTTTCTTTTAGTTATTATCAACCCTTTGGGCCAGATGACTGTTATAAAATGTAACAGATTATGACCCCTGATCAAAATAACCAAGTGATTTCCTGGAGATAGATATTATTTATAGTAGTCACATACCTACATTATATTACAGTGGATTATAGAATATTTACCATAAATGTTTGGTTTTCAAAGCAGGTACAAAACATCTCCCTTTGGGTACGGGTTGACAAAAGGTTGGTATAAAATGTTCTGTGGTAGAGGGATTCTTTTTGTGCCTGAAAATATCTGCTACCAAACCACCATAACTACACAGGGGCAATAGAAGAAATTATTAGAAGAAATTTACAGATCAGTTTTTTTTTTTGTTTTGTTTTTTTTTTGGTCCTGTCTCATCAAACTTGGCCCACGCCTCCTGCAGTATATAGTGACAGTTACTGAAAAGGGTGATATGGCTCAGCACCCAGGGCACCACAACATGGGGGAAGCTCAAGCACTCAGCAAAAACACAAAACAAAACAAAACTGTTTTATCTTAGTTGTTCACTGAACGACATTTCTGTTCTATATTTGCCTTTCCAGTCAATGTGTAGCAGGTGCCCCCATTTGCTCAGGGCAACCTCCTTCATAACATATGGCTACATATAGCTGGTGGCTAATGACACCAAGGTTTCGATCTGATTCGACCTACCAATTCACATTAACAACTTACTTCTTTGTGATTTTAAGGAGCCTGGGCTTTATTTATATCCTCCAGTTTAAAATCTGACACCACTGCTCACACCTGAAATGGATTACTCTACACTAAATGGAGATTCTTTTAAATCCACTTTGATATTTGTTTTGGCATGCTGATCAATTCAGATTTGCTCTCAGGGAGGTTGGGGCGTACAGGAAGAGGGGTTCGCCTTCAGTGTAATTCTTGCACACACTATCGCTGACAATACAGACATTCTTGTTAGCATTGTGGTGCTTCACATGCTGGCATTCATGGAGTGGAAATTGGTAATGCATGTGTATGTTTGCAGGCGTGGGCGCTCTGTATGTGCGACGCCGACCTCGAGTTCGTCTGGAGCCACTGCAGAACGGGGGCGGGCAGGAGAGGGGTCTTCGCTCTGGCACGGTACCCACCCCGCTGGCTGTTGGGCTGGGAGCTGCATGCAGCGTTGCTCAAGAAGAGATGGAGGTAAAATCAGCATAAAAAAGCATTTAGAAAAAAACTAACTAAGCATACCTGATGATTACTGTTTATGTTTTTAGTATGATCATCAGAGAGTGTCCATGCTGGCTAACCGTCTGGTCCAGAAGATCATGACTGAGATTCCTGACGTTGTCATGAATGGAGATCCAGAACAACGGTACCCTGGTAAGGAAACCTATAAGTCTATGTGAGAGACTTTATTCATTTTCTCTAAGAGTTTAATCTTTTTGTTCTAAGCTTAAATCAAACTTTAACCTTTTGCTCTAAAATTCAACCTCAAACCCTCTTTTCAAGGCCTTTGAAGGAGGATAAAAGTCAGTTATGACCTTTCTGTGTGTGTGTGTGTGTGTGTGTGTGTGTGTTTTTGCAGGGTGCATTAATCTGTCATTTGCCTATGTGGAAGGGGAAAGCTTGTTGATGGCCCTGAAGGATGTTGCTCTGTCATCTGGGAGGTCAGACCCCAACTTTTAACTGGTACAAGTTTGAAAATGAATGATGTTGTTCGCCTTTTTAAAGATGAGGTGGGTGTGTTTGTATGGGTGCAGTGCGTGTACATCAGCTTCTCTAGAGCCATCATACGTTCTCAGAGCCATCGGAGCAGATGAGGACCTGGCTCACTCCTCTATCAGGTACAAACGCTAAACCAAACAGAGGTCTCTACATTTTTTTTATTTTCTGTTTGGTGGGGGAATGCTCTATTTAATTCTGTTTGGTTTATTTATCTAGCGTCAAATCATATAAAAATCTCTTTCAAGGATCTTTATAAAACTGTTTTGATTCGTATCCAGGTTTATAGAATCAATTAAAATGAGTCAGTGTAATTCATTCCAGTACAATCAAACCGTAACAACAGACACTGGCTTTATATAGCATAGATTATCTGAATATGACTGTATATGGTCAGACTGAATTGGAAATAATTGTCAGTCATTTTCTATCGCTTATTCCATAGTGGGTCACGGGGGAGCTGGTGCCTATCTCCAGCAGTTTATGGGCGAGAAGCGGGGTTCACCCTGGACAGGTCGCCAGTCCATCGCAGGGCAACACACATACAACCAAGCACACACTCATTCACACACCTAAGGGCAATTTAGAGTGACCAATTAACCTAACAGGCATGTCTTTGGACTGTGGGAGGAAGCCGGAGTACCCGGTGAGAACCCACGCATGCACGGGGAGAACATGCAAACTCTATGCAGAAAGACCCCAGGCTGGGAATCGAACCCAGGACCTTCTCGCTGCAAGGCAACAGTGCTACCAACTGCACCACCATGCAGCCCTGAAATAATTGTTTCTGTATATTTAGTTAGAAACTGGACCTGTTTGTCTTGTGAAGAGCCTTGAGATTAAACTTTGTTCATTTGTGCTATCTGAATAAGATGCTAATTATAATTTCTTTATTTTATTCTGACAGCTAGTTTCAAGTGTTTCTCATTAAAACATCAAACATCAGAGACTCACTGATGAATAAAGACATATTGTGAACAGATTTTCTGTATTTCCTTGTGTCACAGGTTTGGTATTGGCAGGTTCACCACAGAAGAAGAGGTCGATTACACAGCAGAGAAATGCATTCAGCAGGTCCACAGACTTAGAGAGATGAGGTAACTGCCGCTTACTTTTCACGTTGGTTTTCTTATGATCACATGTAGCTTTTATTTTTAATAGTGACATATTTATAAATAATTCTAGCTAGAGTAACCTGCCTCTGTTCCTTCTCTTGTTGTCTGTTAGTCCTCTGTGGGAGATGGTTCAGGAAGGCATTGACCTGAAGAGCATCAAGTGGACGCAACACTGAGCCCCACCCATTTCTCGTCCACTCTTTTTTTAAATGCCGAAGATGATTACGGTTCCCAAGAAATCCTTGGGATGGTCCAGCTTTTTGTTCCTCTTAACAATCACGCACAAACGTCCTGTCCGACTTTAAGTCTGTTTGTAGCTGTAGCTCTTCGTTTTTGTAGAAACTCCCCAAGTTAGTCTCTCAGGAGATGTTAACCACCAACACTGCAGTCTCTGATGGTTGTGTCATCAACTATGAGCAGTTTCACTGACCGTGTGGATGTAAAGCATCCCCACCGCATGATGCTGCCTCCTCCGTGTTTCACTGTCAGGGTGGTGCTCTTGATGAAATCAAAAAGTGATGCGGTTAGGATGATGAAAAAAAAGTGAATTTTTGTAAATGTTTATTTCTGTTTGTTACATCTGTAAGCGGGCAGTAGTGGGGAAGTGTGGTTCACTATAAATGTTACATGAAAATGGCATCTAAATGGGAAACGCTCCAGTTAATGGGGAAAACCATAAAAGTTGAAACTGAAGGCAGTGGGAGTCATCTGATTTTTATTATTCACCTGAAAGACTTCAGTTTTCCCATCAGATAAGCATATTAAACATTATCATTTCTGTCCTTTCTTTGTTTTTTCTTTCTGCAACATTTCAGTGTATCATCATCATTTAAAATATCCCCCTAAACAGTCTTAGAAGGAGACATTTTATTAATTAGCGTGGAACATTTCATGACAAATTTAGGCCTAAATTAATGTGATGAAGTAAGAACTTTCAAACAGAACTGTCACAAATGTCCATCTGAGATTGTTACAGAAATCCTGAAAATGATCCTCCAAATAAATGCAAGGAGAGCAAATTTAAACATCTCCTTAAGAGATGTTTTCACTTTTAAAGTTTTGTATTGTGTTCCTGGGCTCCTCTAGCTGTTGTATTTAATTACACCAAACTTTCTGCTGTCATCTGGTGTTACACAGTGCTCATTAATACCCAATGAAATCCCAGCTTTATGGTTATAAATTCAACATTGATACTAATTTGTGTGCAATTTCTGTTTACACATTAGTGTAAATTGAGATTTACTTTATGAATGTCCATAGCCACACACAATATGTGCAAAATTATTAGGCAAGTTGAGTTTTTGAGGATCGATATTATTGAAAGCTACAGTGGCCTCTGTGGCGATCGGGTAGCTGTTAGTGTGCAGAATTATGCAACTAAAGGAAACATTTCACTTATGAAATAAGAATAACTCAAAGAAATTAACATTTCTGACCAAAGATTTTTACAAAATCAGCCTCACAAACCTTCCATTCATGGATTCTGTCAGTTTCTGTTGATCAACCTTCTGTGTGGCAGCAACCAGCTTACAACATTCTGTTTAAAGAGGTGAACTGTTTTCATTCACTGTTAATCTTCTCTGTATGGTTTTGGCTCATTCATAAAAGGCCTTTTATGGCTAGCCACACAGCAGAGCCTGCAATGGAGCATTATCCTGCATAAAGGTCACTGTCTTCCTTAAGGAAGCAAACCTTTTCTTGTACCACTGCTTGACAAAATGCCCTGTAAAACCTGGTAGTGGGTTTGGGAGTTAATTTTTCAGTCCATCTTCAACCCAAAAAGGTCTAACTGGCTCATCTTTAATAATACCAGCCCAAACCAGTACCCCAGCTCTGCTTTGTTGATGTTTGAGTTGAAGTGGAGATATGTGTCTGTTAGTGATCCATCCACTTACTCTCATCTCATCAGTCCATAAAGCCTTTGAAAAATCTGTCTCCACGTATTTCTTGGCCCATTCTTGACGTTTGAACTTGTGTGTCCTGTTAAGTAGCTGTCAGGTTTCAACCTGCCCTACATTTGCCATGTTTCTGAGCACGAAACACCTTCCACTTCTGGGACAGCACAGGAGGATAATACTTTCATGATAATAGTTCTAATAGTTGTGCGCACAGTGTATAAACAAATTAAAGAACATTGAAATTTTTTTCACATGCACTGTCGGTTAATGCAATGTTCATAATTCAAGGATTCAGAAAAATATTTCAGTTTGCAAAGAAGATGGAGGGACATTTGTTGTATTACCACTGAAAACAAGTAAAAGGAAAAACATCAGTATTAAAATTGTGCTATTTTCTTTATCTTAAATGCTTTCAAATTGACTGTTGACTAACCACACACTGAAATACATACTCCTTTAAATTTTCATATGTCACGTTACATCTGCAAACTTAAGGGTATTTTTTTTAGGTTTTATGTGATTTGACCAACATAAAGTAATGCATAATTTTCTCAAACCCACAGTCGGTCGTGGCAGATGGCCGCTCACACTGAGCCTGGTTCTGCTGGAGGCTTCTTGCTGTTAAAAGGGAGTTTTTCCTCTCCACTGTCACTACATGCTCAGTATGAGAGATTGCTGCAAAGTCAACGCCAGTGACTGTCCACTGTCTACATGCTCATCCAGGAGTGACTGCTACAAGTCACTGACTGGATGCAATCTGCTGGGTTTCCTTAGATAGAAAAACCTTTTTAACCAATTTGAATAAATAACTGAATCAGACTGCACTGTTTGATAGTTAGGATTAATTGGAATGTATGTACCTGACTTGAAATCTGGGTGATTCGACTGAATTTACTTTTCCCGTTTTAAAGTTACCCACCTTTCACACAATGCAACAGGAAACAACACTCACCAATTATTTTTACCTCTGCCTTCCTTCCTCCCTGTTGGATGGAGTAAGGGGGAGTCAGGTTTAGCCTAAACCGGCTCAGTTATGGTTGAGGTGCAAACACACCCTCCATTTCTGCTACCTGTGCAACTCTTTCTCTTGTCCAATTGTTATAATCAATCTGACAAAGAGAGGTACCCCCAATCCTTGTGGTTTTTAGTATAACAATGGCCACCAGTGGGCTCTATATGGACAAACTTTATCAGTTTATTATTTTACTTAGTACCCCTACACATAGCAACCCTACAACAGCTTTTCCTCTAGGGTTGCCCTGTATTTAGTTTTAATACAATTTCTCTGTCCCTGCTATAAAAACACATCCTCACTACATGATGCTGCCACCACAATCTTTCACAATTTAAGAGTTTAATTTTAGTCTAATCTGACCCGGGCCCCATCTTGAACATCTTTGCTGTGTCCCCTACATGGCTTGTGGCAAACAATGTTTTTTTTTTTTTTTGGCCACCCTTTCATAAAGAACAGGTATGTGGAATGCATTAATAAAGGTTTGCCTGTCAATAGATTCTTCACATTCACATTGTTCTTTAAAGGTTTTTATATTGGAAAAAATTTGAAAGCCATGTATCAAGATTTTCTTTTACTTCACTTCAGTTATAAAATCCCTTTTTGTTCTATCATAAACAAAACAAACTGATTGTAACGTGGCAAACGTTCAAGGGTGTGAATACAACCTGGATTAAACTGCAATGAAATTTCTTTAAATTACGCATTATTTTAATGATGGACAGTTCTATTTTCTAAAACAAATATGGATATTTTAGTTAAATAGCCTGGTTTTAAAATTTTAAATGAATCATATTAAACCTTCTTATTCTTGATGTTCTTCTTATTCTTATTATTTGTGAAACCAGTTTGTTATATACTGCCTCTGTGTATAGGTAAAGTTCCCAAAAGATACCTAATATCTATTATATTATGTTGACATAATACCTCATATTTAGGTAAGTTCATTTCTTTATTGGCTGCAGTGACTTTCCTTTAACCAAATTCAGCCAGCAGGGGGCGTAGGCTGCACACCTTCGCGTCATCGTTGCTATTATCGCGGTGTTTGTGCCGACATTTTGTGCAGAAACCTCCCGCAGAGAGAAGAAGACTCCCGTGTATGACTTAAACGTCAGTGTGTTAATTGACAAATTTCCTCGGTAAGAATCCACATTCGACAGGCCGCTTAATGGCATTATACAGGCGGCTTGGAAACCACACGTACTGTTCGTTTATTGGCTCCAAAATGCGCATATTAGCTTGTTTCGCCAACAACTAAGTCTGCTAATTGTACTTTAGCCTGAATGGATGCTAATACATACTAAACACGCTAGCGTGAATCAGTTAGTTGATATCGAGTTTTAGTAAATATGCCAGGAGGCTTTGTATCGAAGCTTTGTATAGTTTACACAGCATTTATTAAATATTTTGCTTGGTTTTGCTTAAAAGCTCGTATTTTTTGTTGCTACTTGCTCTTAGCTAGCTAACCGAAATCTATTGTTTTCTTTACGGTACAACTCATCATGAGATTAGGTCATTACACCTTGATGCATTGTGTTTACGGCTACTTACAGTCAACTGCAAACGCAAACAAAATTGTGCTGTTTCACATGAAGTATTTTGATTTAATATTTCAGGGTGTGAGAATATAGCTAGCTTAAACCAAGTCATCACAGAGTATCTTGACTTAATTATACAGTAGACTTGAATGAGAGAGATACATTCTCCAAAGAAACCTATTTAATGTCATATATGTACCTTTTATATTTACATTTAGATTATATACCTTTGTTATCAACGTTTGCAGAAGAAAACAACACAGAACTTTTAAACTATACTAAAACCATATGTTTATAGTTGAAGGCATTTTTAAACGCTTGGATTCTGGCAGATGTCCCTCCATTTCCTCTGAATCCTGTGAAAAACCCAGTTCATTCATACTGGCTTGTTTCTCTCTATTTAAGTGGTTTAACCGTTGGCCCTGAAAGTGCATATCCTGCTTTTCATAAGTCTAATCTTTCCTAAAACTTTGCAAATGCTATGCAAAATACAATGAATTAGTTTACATTAAAATTACGCTTTTACCACATTCATTTTAAGTATGATGCCACTTTAGGTGAAAAAAAAAACCCATCTGCGTTCTCTTTTCTTTTTGTTTATTTTATGGTACGTTTGATATTAAATATGTTTGCTTGAAAGTACTCTTGTAGTAGAACATAATGCACCTTCTGATTGGCTTAATAACTTGAACATTTGTATAAAGACATGCATGACTTCAGTTTTGCTAGAGGAATTAAATTGCTGAAGATGAACAAATACAACAATTACTCAAATTAATAGCTTGTTTGTATCTGTACTCTGGATTACAGTTCAGAATGTGGATGTCGGTGGAGCTGGGTTAACAGTCAGACTTTTTCAGTGATTGCAACATTAGTAATAAGGTTGGAAAAGGCATCTGATTTCTTTTGATGTGGTCTTATTTTTTGTCAGATTTGGTCTCCATGTTGCCTGTCTGTCTCTTACTGGTTTTGAATTACCTTATGTCTTCAGGATTTGATTTAGTTGAGGGGATAAGTTCTTTCTGACAAAGTCCTTCCTAAACTGCTCTTTCTCGTGGCTTAGAACTGACAAAAAACAGATCTGGGTAGTGTTGTTTTGTCATTTTGGTTTTGTTCCATGATTCTGAAATTGCTGTTTAAAAAATAAAATCTTCATTTTTTCCCCTCTTTTTGCAGGAAGGGGTTTTCTAAATCTTTCGAGCTTCATTTAGCATCCCTGTTCCTTGAATGTCCAGCTTTGGTTGGATGGTTTCTTCTCCTGGTTTCTGCTGTAATGTTATCTTTTTCTCCTCTTTATGTTGCATCTACATTTAGCACATTGATACCAATGTGTGAGGATTGGTGAAGATGTATTTATTAAAACTTCAATGAAAAGTACAATTTAAAACATCAAAGTAATTGGCCATCATCTCAGTTGTCTTATTTTGTATAATCTGCAGTCGAACACTTGTTTCACTGGGGATGATGATGTTGAACTTCGTGTTATTGTGTAGTACACTACAGCCATTTTTTTTAAATTTACAACCGTTTTAGCTTTGCTGAGTTGAAGGGAGCAGTGGTTTGTCCATCTTGAATGACTATGCAGGGGATTTTCAATCTCAGGTTTGCTCCATCTTCTGTTGCCCAGCATGTTTTATTGGTCTTAGCTAACAAATTGCTCTGCTCTTTTCTGCTGTTTACCTTTTTCTGTTCATCAGCTGCTGTCATTTGTTCTTTGCTGATAATCAGTTGTGAACGTTGCTATGGTTTATATGATGCTAATGTTGCTCTGGTTGACATGATGCTGCTCTTGATAATCATGTCCTTAAGATATCTTTTCTAAATTGTTAATAATGACTATGCTCCTGTTCCATTTTTTTGAGTTTCTGCTGTTGCTGCCGTTATAATGTTAATGTTTGGTTGATACTATAATGTTTGCTGGTTAAGATGGCCATTCTGATGTGGTGTTTACAAGGAGGAGCTGAAATGCTGTTTGCTGGCTCAGATGTATGATTATTTGTATCTGTAAGATTTTTCTGAGCACCTGATTGGAAGGTAAACCCTAGGGGGGTTGCTTGGTGTTGTGATGTGGTTTCGGCAGAGGCGGGTTAAGTCCTTTGGATTTCTGGGTTAATTTTATGTTTGTAGCTGTGATGATTTCATCCTGTACAAGTATGTTTCAGTTCTTTTAGGTAGGAAGGTATCTGCTGTCTGGTGTCATCAGTTGATTCTCAAAGTTCAGTCTTGCTAAAATTTAGCCTGTTTTTACAGAGTTCGAGTCAGTCATACTTTAGTTTGGTATTTTTTTCACATTCCGGAGTCTTATTCAGAGTTAGGTGTTGACACAGGTTAAATACATTTTGCAAGTAACTGAACACAACTTTCACCTTTTAGCTAATTTAGTGCTTCATGTTATTTTGCTGAATAAAGAATGTTTTGAACAGGAATGTTTGTTTCTCTGACCTTTTCACCAGGTTACAGTGTCCTGCAGAAATCCTGTAACTCAGTGAAAGTATACACACTGCTTAGTTGCATTGGTGAGTTTGAACTGCATGAGTTAAATTTTTGCACCACATTTGACAAGCTTGAGCAAACATTAAGGTGATTTCTCTGCATTGCATTGTAAAAATCAGGTTTCTCTGAGAAAGAGGGAGTTAAATAATTCATTTTTTTGACTGGAGTCAGAACTAGAGATGTACCTGTCAGAAGTTTGTAAAGCTTTGACCTACCAATTTCTATTTTAGCTTGCTTTGCCTTCTCTTTAAAGGACTATAATAATCAGCATTAAAAATAGATTTTTAGCCTGCCTGCCCTTATCTGTCGTTAATTCTTTATATTAGAAGCAGAGCCATGTGTGTGAGAGGAGTCCCTGTTAAAGACTTTTGTACTATTTAAAGCAAAAAGACAAAATTATTATGAAGTTGACCTTTTAAAGTGTGTTTAGCATCTTACATTAGCAATCAGCTCGGCTAACATGCTTAACTTTAAACAACAGTTTCTGTGCGAGTTCTATAGAGAGCCTTAGCTAAACTCTGACAGACCCTAATAGACTGCCAACCTTTCCAGATATAGCATATTTCATGACAGACAGGTTGAAAGCTTAAAAATAAAAATGAGAGCGAGCAACTTGGCTTTCTTGGTATCTGCTGAAGTTGGCTCAAGGTCATCTTCTACCTTTGCCAGCTCAACGAAACGTTTCCAAGGCATTTACAAATTGACGTCTTGTGGCGGAGGGCGCTTTTTCATACCTGAAAAAGTCAAGTACCAAATAAAACAGCAATAATACAAAATAGTGTGCAAAATGCAGTCATCACAGTTTAGTCATTCAGTTGTAGCACCTTGAATGAACATAAGCATGCCTCCATAGGGAATACAGTTTCCTTTTAAATTGCCACTTAAATCTTTTATGTTTCTTATGACTTCATTTTTAACTGAAACTGAAAATGGTTAATTTGGACTCTTCTTGCAGGAATGTGTTGCACACAGAGCGTTGTGCTCTCAACCTGGTGGTGGATAGGTGTGGGAGCATTCACACATTGGATAAAGATTAGATTTAAAAGTTTTAAATCAAGCAAAAACTGTTTGATTTTGGTCACCTGCTGATTTCTTGGTGCATGTCTATTCATGACATTCTTCCTTTCAGATAACATAGTTCTCTATAAACTGGTTTTGGAGCGGGTTTCTCATTTGGAAGCAGCTTTTCGTTTTGTTCAGACTCAAAACTAGGGCTGGGCGATTTTGACCTAAAAATATATCTCGATGTATTTGGGTTATATCTCAATATACAACATTTAATGCAGTATTTAAGGTTCCTAATCACTGTTTAACTCTATAATACAGTGGTGAACCATGACTTAAGACTCTAAACCATACTTTAAAAAACAACAGGATAGAAATAAATGTTACAGCAATCTTGCTACATAATCTAACAGCTGAGATTATTTTTAACACCAAAAAACCCTTGATTCAGAGGTTTGTGTTTGTGTGACATCTCAAATCCTTGTTGGGCTGTCGCCATGATGCTTCCTCTCACTTGAAACAGACTGCACGCTCCATTTTCCCAAAGAGCGAGTGGGGCCTTCAGTAGCCTTTAGGAAAACTAAGGTCCCAGCAAATTATTTGCAGAAGGATAAACATTTCTATGGAAATGTATATCGATATTAGCAATAGATCTATTTGAATAACTCATAAATGTTCTTATTGATTGATCGCCCAGCCCTACTTAGGTAGTCCAGAACAACAATTGGCAGAAAGTTGAGCAGAAAAGTGCTTTATGTAGTTCAATGGTGGCTCTCTAATGTTGAAAAGCAGAAACTGATCCCAGTCCAATTTGACTCTAGTCTTTGATGGGGTATAAAAATTTGTATTCTTCAGCAAAGTGTGACCAGGTCCTGTTTTATAAAGTGGTGGTTCAAAAAGAAAAAACTTACTGTGAAAATAAGTTTCTCTTTCTTAGATGACCCATACAGGTTTTTCCATTGTGTCCAAAAAGGTACTTGTTTAACCCTGGTATTGGTATTAGTTATCATTTAAATAGCAGGGAAAGATAAAATGTGGCTTCAGGATGATCACACAGGTATGTTATAGGTTTGTTACAAACTAACCACATTTGCTGGATAAAACAGAAGGTACTTATTAACCAAATTGTTCTGGGAGGATTTGCATAGTATGAAATGGCTTTAATACCTGTTTGCTGAAGATGGAAAAAGAACATTTTTATTTAGCCAATTTCTTCTCCCAAACATTCTTTAAGAACAATTTTACAGATGGCAACATTTTGGACATATTTTAGGTTTTTATTTGTTGGTTTGATTTTATTTGTTGATGTGCAGCCTCAGTATGACCAAGGCTGTTAATCTGAAATGTTTGTCCTACTGATTATTGGCTTTCTTTTTATGAGTCACTGTGTTCATGCTCATTGCCTCTATTGTGGTTAAACAAAACAATCCATTTTGCCTTATGATCTGACTTTTTTTCTGACACAAGCTTACCAAACCTAATAATGCTGCTTAGTTAGTCTTTGTTAAACTTTTTTTCTCTAACTTTCTACCAAACTTTTCTCTACAAAACACAAAGTTAGAAAAGGTGTTGTTAATTGGTTTTACTTGCCTACGTAATTTGAAGTCTAAAACATTTAGAAACCACTTCTCTGCTCTTCATCTGATGGTAGTGTTGCTTTCTCCCCAGGTTGTAGGGCTGTTGTTAAACAGTCAATATGGCTGTAGTCATCAGGCTGCAGGGTCTGCCAATAGTGGCTGGGACCATGGACATCAGACACTTCTTCTCCGGCCTCACCATTCCTGATGGGGGAGTGCACATCGTGGGTGGGGAACACGGTGAAGCCTTCATTGTGTTCGCCACGGATGAGGATGCTCGACTAGGGATGATGCGTACAGGCGGGTCCATCAAAGGCTCTAAAGTGTCATTGTTACTTAGTAGCAAGACAGAAATGCAAAACATGATTGAACTTAGCCGCCGTAGATTTGAAGCTGGAGCAGGGCCAGTAGAGATGGCTGCGCCAATTGCAGGAAATGCTAACCGACAAGCACCAGCAGCCTCCATACCCACGGTGCAGAGCGGATCAGGGGGGAGATCTGGTAGCCATGGGAATCAGGGTTTCAGCAACACTCCAGCCTCAGTGGCTGCTGTAAGCTCATCTCAAGAGCAAACAACTAATAAAGCACCAGCTACCATGACCAATGTGGTGCCAAGCTTCCCCAACAACTACAGTTCCACTCCCACTATTTCCACAGCTCTATCACTCAATGCTGGTCCTCCTCCCATCTCTGCACTTGCCAACATGGCTTCCATGCCCCCAATGCCCACGATTTCAGTTCCTCCTCCTGTGTCTACCCTTCCGCCTGTTCCCTCTGTTACACCTCTTTCCCAAGGTCGTCCAGTGCCACCCATGTCTCACCTTCCCCATATGACCTCTCTACCTCCCTTCAATCCTTCCCTACCTCCCCCTTCAGGACTGGGCTCAGGCCTACCTCTTGGAACCCCCAATCCCATGCTTTTCAACCCTCTTTCTCCTTTGGCCTCTCTTGGCCTTCAAGCTCATATGAAAGCTGCAGCAGTTGCTGCCACTGGGGCAGGAGCATCTAACCCTAATGAACTGTACGTTCTCCTCCAAAATCTCCCATTCTCCTGCTCAGAGATGCAAATCAGGGAATTCTTTCTGGGTCTTGGTGTTGATGGGGTTCGCCTACAGAGGGATGGGCAAGGTCGACCAAATGGAAGGGCTATCGTCAAGTTCTTCTTGCCCCAGGACAGTTTTGAAGCTTTGAAGCGAGGTGGTGGCATGATGGGCCAGAGATTCATTGAGATCAGCCCAGGTTCTGAGCATCAGTGGGTCAGTGTCACTGAGAACAGGATAAGCCATATGTCTCATAATATTAGCAAATTACATAATGAGCCACAGGATCAGCAGCACCACCGCATCAATGTTGGTACTGGAGGCAGAGATCAACGAGACAGGTCGCGATCACCTCACAGGCAGGAGTTTTGTGTCTATCTGAAAGGTCTTCCTTATGAGGCCAACAAAAGACAAATTAAGGAGTTCTTCAACAATTTGGCCATTGTAGAAGATAGTGTCTTCATTTCTTATGGCCCAAATGGGCGTGCTACAGGAGAGGGCTTCCTGGAATTCAAATCAGAACAGGATTACAAGAGTGGGCTTGGAGCTCACATGCAATACATGGGCTCTCGCTTTATCCAGGTCCATCCAATCAGCCGCAAAGGAATGCTAGAAAAGATTGATGCAATCCGCAAACGTGAAGCAGCACAAAATGATGGCAAGAACCCAGATGGAATGAAAGCACCAAGGAATTGTGTCCACATTAGCAACATTCCATACAACATTTCCAAGAAAGATGTCCGTGCCTTTTTTGACGGTATAGGAATTTATGAGGAGACCCTGAATGTCCTTACAGATAGCAGTGGCAATGGCTTGGGGCAAGCCATCTTACAGCTGCGAACTGAAGAAGATGCTCGTAAAACTGAAAGGCTACACCGCCAAAAACTCAACGGCCGTGATGCCTTTGTCCATTTGTTGACCTTTGAACAAATGAAGGAGATTGAGAGAAATCCTCCACCCCAAAACAAGAGAGGTCAACGCAATCAAAACCATCAGAACCAAAACCAGCACCAGCAAGCACAGCCTAATCCCCAGCAGCCCCAGATTAATCCCTTTGCAGGCATGAGTGGTGAGGAATTTAACTTTCTCAGAAACACCATGGGAAACCTCAACAATAACCCCTTTGTTACGCCATTTTCTGCCCCTGGCAATGGGCTGGCAGGCCCTCCTCCCATGCCTCCTTTGGCAGCAGGGTTAGGGGAAGTGAATCTAGGTGTTGCTCCTCCTCTGGTTCCAGGAATACCTGGAGCTCCTATCTTGGAACCACCTGTATTTCGCCCTGGAGCTACTGGAGGGGCTCCTTTTGGCCAAGATGGACTGCGAGGCTTAGTGCCTTTTGACAATGTCAATAGAAAGGGAGGTGGAGGGGGACAGAACCGGGGAGGAGGGACCAACAACATCAACCAGGGACTTCCAAGCGGTGGAGCAGCAGGTGGACAGCAAGTGTTTACTCCTGGGAATGAAGCCCTCCGCAACCAGTCGGCTCCTGGAGGATCCAACAACCCCAACAATCAGCGTGTTGCTGCTGGCCCAACAGTTGTGAAGCTTCAGAACATGCCGTTCACTGTAACTGTGGATGAAATTATGGACTTCTTCTATGGTTATCAGGTGGTGCCGGGCTCAGTCTGCTTACAGTTCAATGATAAAGGCATGCCAAATGGTGAAGCGATGGTGGCTTTCCAGAGTCATGATGAGGCCACTGCTGCAGTAATGGAACTCAATGACAGACCTATTGGAGCCCGTAAAGTTAAAATAAACCTGCTTTAAAATGACTGTAAATAGGACTTTACTTCTTTCTGGATTAACAATCCTGGTTAAACCACAACCATAACTGATTCTGAAGTAACCCAACTGTCAAGAACATTGTTAAAACCTTCAGTTCAGTGACTTAGTCATTAACAAAACTCCTCCCTCTGTGTAGATATCTACAGGTAAGCCCTGTCCTTTTCAGTCTGTCCAGAAAGGATTGTAAATCCACACGTTTTTTTGGTTATTTTTTCCGCAGCTGCTCCACTGACTTTGTTTGTACATACCAATAATGGTTGGGGATATGATACTTGTAATGATAATGTTGGCAGTATTTTGGTCTTTCCATATTCGTTTCATTGGGAGTACAGCTTTTTTTTCTTGCCATATTGTGTCCGCAGTCACCCGTCTTTCTTTGCTATGATTACCCAATTGTAAAGAGTCTCAACCATTGTTGCTGTATGTGCTTAATAATGCTCTGCTGCTGTGGTTTTAAATACACACGCTCTGTTGCTCGGTAAAACCACCACAGTAGGATGCTGTGATAAAATTTTTGTTTTTGTTGATAGGGTAAAAATCTACAAGCATTGTTGCTGCATTCAGATCTTTACATCCTGTGTTGCTTTGGTAAAATCTGCTGCTGTGCTGATGAACTCATAATCCATGTTTCAATTATACAATTATATGAAAAGGCTTTTTTTGCCGCGATCAAACGTCTGTGACCTGTTGCTATGGTGACATGTGAACATCTGTTCTTGTTTATTAAAGTCATACTGATTAAAACTGATGCATTGGTCAGCGTTGCCACATAGAGGATGTGGGATGGCAAGACAGTGGAGTGATGTTTTTCTTTTTATTTAACGGAGCTGCTTATTTCTTTTTCTCTGTCACGTTTTATGATGATGCTGTTTTTGAATTATGCTACCCTGAATACCCCCACCCTCCTTCACAGAACATGCTTTTTAGGTATTTGGACTGTAGAGTGCAGAGATGAAGTCTGTAGTGTTTTTACTTTCTTAGCATTATGTCGCTTGTACGTTTAATTATGATTCTGTTTCCACCTCAAAGCTTACATTTGTTTCTGATGTTGGTGTGAACAAATTTGTATGATCGTATAACCATTCATAATGTTGAGTCTCCTTTGCTTTGGCTAATAAAGGGACATTCTTCATCTGCAGTGATCTCTTGCAGCTGTCTGCTTTTCACTTCTGATAAAGGGAACACTTGATTTAGCTTAGCCCATGAAATACTTGAACTGAAATTTAAAATTTTTATACCCCTTTGTTTTTATGACTTTGCATTCTGTATGTGGGTCCAAATTACTATCACCACCTCCCTTAGATGCAAGCTTTAGTACTTTACTGCTGTAAGATTGTCCAATGGCTGCTTCTTGTCCTTTCACTCTATTTTGTCCATGTGTGAATAAATATATAACTGGTTTTCTTTACATCTATACTATATTACATTCGACATCTGGAAGTACAGCAAGTGAATGTAAGTACAGCCTGTGCAGTTGAAGGTCTAAAATTATTATTATGCACTCACCGGCCACTTTGTTAGGTACCTTACTAATATGGGTTGGACTACCTTTTGTCTACAGAACTGCCTTAATCCTTAATGTCATGGCTTCAACAATGTGTTGAAAAATTGTCCTTATTGACATGGAAACACCAATGCATGACAAACTGGTGCAGGTTCTTTGGCTGCACATCCAGGATGCAAATCTCCTGCTCCAACATCATTCTGAAGTTGGTGTATTGCAGTCATTCTCACACAGTGGGGCACATCCTTTAGTGGGGGCGTTATGGAATGATGGGGGGGAGACGCGAGAGAACAGCCTTGTCCAGAAACGACAATCCAAGAACGGAACTAATGTGAAAGTCCGAGGACTCTGACTAATTTTGGTGTGACACAAACAAAACAAGCAGGGAAACGCGGACAGATCCAGAAAGTCTTCTGTCTGTAAAATGGACAAATATAGGGGCAAAAAGAAAAATAAGCAATGTGTCAGTTACAATCAGATCAAAGACAAATGAAGACTGTTGGGCAGAAACAATTAATCGGATTAATCAATTATTGAAATTGTCAACTAATTTAGTAATCGAATAATCTTTAACTGTAGAATACAGACTAAGACATGCTAAAAGAACAACCCAGTCAGAGTAGTGATTAGGCCAAAATTGTACAAAATTAAATACATTTTGCATTTAAGATGAAAAATCTTTGCTGGTAAATATGATCTATCCAGAAAAGTGGCATAGCTTTAGCTTCACCTGTTTCAAATTTCTTTTTAAACGCCTTTTGCTATCAGATTATTAATCGAAAAAATAGTCAACAGATTAATCGATTGGCAAAATAATTGTTACTTGCAGCCCTAAATGACTGAGGAGACTTAATTTTTTTGCCAAATAATTGCACTTGATTTTCTTCAGGCAGGTTGCACCTTTTAGTTCTTGTATTTAAAAGGTGTGCAGTGGATAAAAGGCTAATTGTGAGTGACACTATTAGCACAAATTGACAAATTCATCTATTTGCCTAAAATACTTTTTTCTTTGCACACAACTTTGTTACTGTTCTAAAATGTATGATTCCACATTTTGTTTTTGATCAATTTAGATGAGTAGTTGTCATTTTTATCTTCAATTAAAGTTACACTTTTGCTGTTTTGTAGGGAGTGGGGGCAGACATTATTGTAGTCTTCATAGGGGGGTGCAACAGAAAACGTTTGAGAACCACTGGTGTATAGGATTGAAATCTGGTGACAATGGAGGCTATTTGAGATGGACCTTAGCTGTCCATCTCCAAGTCCTCAAGGGCTATGTCCTGCATGTTTTAGATGTGTTCCTGCTCCAGCACAGCTGATTCAAACTCTTGACTTTAGAATCTAGTGGCATAGAGTAACCTCATTGCCATGTTTAAAAATTCAGTTTGAGATTGAGCGATATGGTGCATTATTCTGCACCCATGGTACATTAACCTGGAGGATTTTGGAGATATTCCAAACTGGAAACTTTCCATGTTAGGAATATATAATTTGTGCTAACAGGTGTATCTAATAAACTGGCTGAGGACTGAAAATGATCATTTAAATTCAGTAGTGGCGACAATAACTGCATCATCAAGTGTCTGTAAGTTTAACCCAAAAATTTAAACAAATGCTAGAATATTGGAAACACTGAGTTTTTGTTTTGTACTCCATAAAGTTTGTCCCTTTCAGAAAACAAATTAGAGACACCGAAATAAAGCATTTAAGAATTATTCAAATATGTTTAATAGCATGTGGTGGCTCAGCTGCTCTCTTCTTGGTTAAACCTGTGCTGTAGTTTCATCTTTAAAAGACAAACGTGTTTTGAAATATTAACTCTGACTACTAGAAGCCATTACTGAAAACAATTTGGTCTGGAGAAGACTTATGATTTCAGGGAGTGGTGAACCCCCAAACAGGTACAAGACCCATGTTCAACAAAATGTGTGCCTGGGTTAGAAGGTGTGTGCATAAATTATTTTCTTTCTCCTTTGTTAATAAAGGAAATTAAACATGTGGTATAAAGATGATTATTTGCTGCTGGTGTGGAAAGAGGGGAGTTTTTGTGTAATATAGTAAATCCAGATGGTGGACATTCAGCAAAGGATGTGACTAAGCGGTGAGTGGGATTTATTTTACTTCTTTTTAATGGGACCACCAAGCTGTTGATCATACAACTGTTGAGATTTAACAGAAGGCATTTCTGGCAGGTGAGTGATGGACACATGGATTGTTGAACATCGTGACGACCCTCAACATCAATTATCAGTTTTCAAAAGAATATTCATGAACATCAAAGTTGCTCTTGAACTTAATATTGTGAGTGGGTGCCGTGATAGTGTGGCAGTCAGTAAATGGTGCATTTGACTAGGACAACAGAGGATGATATGTAGATGGGACCCTGGATGTGTTAAAGGGGGAGCATAGCTTTTAATACTTGTAGAAAAATTTAAATCCGTTATATACAGTTGTATTTACATAATGGGTGGTCTGTTTATATTTCTCTTAAAGTAGCTCGTCAGTCGAAATAGAACCTAAATAACAGCATTACTATGTGGCATTACTTAAGCATTATTTTTAACAGCGGCATTTGATGGTTTTACAGCTGTTTATATAAGTAGGTTCAAATTGACAGTCGACAGATATCTAATATTTGAAATAGTCAAATATAGTGACTAAGGTGGTGGCGCTAAATGCACCACCATATCTGGTTGCTTCAAATAAAAACTTAAACCTGAAATTAATGATATTATGAAATCATAATACGCCTTTTAAAAAGCGCTGATGTCAAAATGTGTGATAGAAATTGCTACATAAATTTAACATACTAACAAACTATCCCAAACATCAGCGGTAAAGAAAGTCCTTTTATTTTCAAATGTAATGCCGATAAATACATCACGTAAACCTAATTAAGAGTAACTTTCTGTGGGTTAAAAGTATAGTGTTTTAGTCATAAATAACTACCAGGATACACATTTTGCATGTGGCCACTTTTAAATAGTGCTTCTAGTTTTGAATTCATGCTAAAATCAGATTTTTGTACTTTGACAGACCATCAGCGCTCTTGCAAACTTGTCTTTTTGAATTTAAAGTTTAATGCCTTGCAAAGGTATTTATAACACTTGAAATATTCCACAATATTTTATGCTGCGACCAAAAACAGTTGGGATTTGATGTAATAGGCAGGCACCAAGCAGGGTATAATAGTAAAGTGAATGGCAAAGAATACATGGTTTTAATTTTTTTTTTTTTTACAAATAAAAACCTGAAAAAGTGTGGCGTGCATTCTTATTCAGTCTCCTTAGGTCAATACTTTTTAGAACTAAATCAAAATATCAAATTTGCACACTAGGATATTGAAAATAAACCCATGAAGGACAGACATTGAGAATTTAATTGTATGCGTTTTTTGCTCCAATTAACTGTATAAAAATAAAGCAATAAATGAAAAACTCTTATTTGCAAAATAGTTCATCCAGACAATTTAGATGGCGAGTGTCTGTGAACATCAATTTTTAAGTCTTGCATAATGATTTCCAAGGTCTGAGTGTCTAACACAAGGCTATTATAGTTGATCCAAACCCCTCTGTAGCTCGGTAAGTTTAGTTGTTGTTCTGCAGGAAGGTGAGCTTCTACCCCACTCTCAGGTTTCTCCAGCCTTAAACAGTTTTTCTTCCAAGATTTTCCTGTTTTTTGCTCAATCCATCTTCCCATGCACTCTGACCAGCTTCCCTGTCCCTGTTGAAGAAAATCCTCCCAACAGCATGATACTGCCACTTACATATTTTAAGAAGGGTGGGCCTGTTTAAGGTGATGGGAAATGTTAGTTTGTATCCACATACAGCATTTGGGAAGCAGGTCAAAATCAGTCATTTAATTTTGGTCTTAATGAAGCACCTTGTTCCACATGTTTGGTGTGTCCCCCTGCATGTCTTGTGTCACACTGCAGAACTTCCTCTGTCTTTCAATAATGGCTTTCTTCTTGCCACTTTTTCATGAAGGCCAGATTTGTGGATTGCACAACTAATAGCGGTCCTGCTGACAGTGGATCACTGTAGCTTTTCCAGAGTTACCATAGGCCTCCTGAGTGCTTCTCTGATCAAAGTTCTTGATAGCCATGTCTTGACCTGTTTGAATTTGTGCCACACTTTTCCTTTTTTAGGTGATGGATTCAGTGCATCGTGCGATGTTAAAAGCTTGGGATATTGTTTTCTAACCTAGCCCTGCTTAAAATAAACCATCTATTACTACCACTGACCTTTCTGGTGTGTTCCTCGGTCTTCATGATGCCATTTGTTCACTAATGTTCTCACCTCTGAGGTGTTCACAGAACACCTGGATTATAACGGCATTAAATTACACACTGGGACTCTGCTTACTAATTAGGGGACTTCTAAATGCAATTGGTTGTGCTGGATTTTTTTTTTTTGGGGGTATTGGAGTAAAATGCAAGCTGCCCATTTCAGGTTTTTATTTGAATAAAATGTTAGAAATCACATATCTTTTTCCTTTCACTTCATTTTATGGTCTACTTTAGTTGGTCTTTCACACTAGGCCCTGGGAAAATACATTGAAGTTTGTGGTTGTAATGACACTGTGAGCGATCAAAAGATCTGTCTAATTGACCCCTAAATGTAATGTCCATAAGCATACTTGGACAATCGGTGACTGGTTGCCTGTACAGGAAATAGCTTGTTGTTAGCGATATGGTACTATGATCATGTCAAGTAAATGGTGCCTTTATCAAATTGGGTTTTGTATAAACAAGAAGAGCAGATGAGCTTTTCCTTCTGGTGGTAAAAACTTGATGCAGTCAACGGTCCACTGTCACCACAGGATGAGGGATTGCTGCAAAGCCAGTGATGATGAATGTGTGTTACTGACTTTGAATCTGTCTATATGATTGCACTGAATTCACAGTATATTTGTAAAAAGGGTTTGTTAGTTTTATAAAGTGCCTTGAGACTTTTCTTTTTTTGTGTGTAGGCACTATATAAATGAGCTGAACTGAAGTTATTAGGAAAAGATGTGTTATGGATAATATTTTGTAGGCTGCATGTTGTGATTGGTGAAGAGGGTTGCCAGCAGATGGTGTTTAAAAAAGGAATCGTGAGCCATAGCTGTTAAATGTTAACATGCAACTCAAGTCAGCATCATCCAGAAGTGTTTACAGGAAGTGGTTTGTAGATTGTGGTGTTCATAGAGGGTAATGGGCACGCATAACTTTTTCTTATTAAACAAAGATTCGTAGTTTTATATTTAAAGTAAATTTATGACGCACCTAATAATTTATAATCATTTGGTACGTGTCTAGATGATCAGAATTTCTCAACATCATTGTATTGAGGTACAACTGTGATGATGGTCTGCTGGATGTTAAAGTTTCTCATGTTTGACCAGGCAGATGATGTTACAGGGTCACTTGTGTCCGTCTCTCATTGCTGATATGTCGTCCAAAGTGAAAGAAAATGAGCAAAATGAATAATTTAACCCTTTTGGGAAGGTTACTTTACATTATGTTAAGACACATTTTTTGTTGACACCCTGTTCATACTTTTTCTGTACTATTAGTCTCTGGACTAAGTGTCTTTTTTTGTGTAAAAGTTCATTTATTTACGTCATTATTGGTGAGGTGCCTTTAAATGACACCTCATCAGGGGGATGAGATTAGCATTTATACTTTATCGTTATGGAGTGTGTGAAAGCTCATCTATAAGCTATAATAAGCAAGGTTATTCCTAGCAATATGTAAAACAAAATGTAGCTCATGTGACTTATGGTGCAAGGAAAAATAGCAATAATCTGCTTGTGGAGCACCTTGAGGTTATGTTGGATTTTAATTTGGTTTTAGCTCTGTGTTGCTTTCAAAATTAAGACAAAACCAATAAAAACATATCAGTGAGTGAATATTTAATAATTCAGATAGTTATTTACATTTAGGGGGGTATACATATTTACTCAGGCAAGGTGGTACTTGTTATAAAAAGGGCATGTATTATAGCATGTTTTGTCACAGAAAAAATCACTGAGGATTGAAAATGTTAAATGTTTAAACTGTCGCAGATCATAGATCATTTTAACTTTCTGCTTTATTAGTTGTTGTACATGTTTTGTCTGTGTTTTCTAATTTGTTGCCATATACAATGCCAGTAAAGGATCCTGTGGTTTATTTGAGAAGTGTCTGTCAGATTGTGTCGCCACTTATTTTGTGAAAGTGTGTCCTTCTCATCATGTAACCTAACCGACAAACAGCTTGTCCAATCAGAGCACCGCTTTGCACTAGACTGGCCAATCAGAGAGACGTTCTTTTGTGTCGGGTTAGCTAAACTTGCTGGAATTTGGTAGCACAGCTAGACGCCTTTTTTTCTCTCTTGTAGTTGCAACAGAGATAAAAATTGTCGCTGGCTTTTTTGGAGGCAAATCTTCTAATAGGGAAGTTAGCGTTTTGTGGCCTTAAGGCGGCAGCAGAAGCTAACGTTAAAGAAACGTATCTGTTCCGGTGTTGAGGGAGTGGCTGTCTCATCCGCCTCAGTGTTTGTCCCTGTGGTCTGGAAGAAGAAACGAGCGCTGTGAAAAGGTGACTGATAACATGCTGACTTAACTTTGTGTTTTCTGTTTCTGAAAGAGTGGTGAGTGTAGGTATAGTTCTTGCCTATATAGCTGACGAGTATTTTATAACTAATTATTATTTAGCATGCCATGCATAAATATTCCTGTTCACAAAAAGATGGCAGAGAGAAGGGCGTGGAAGAGGCTACAAAGTAACAAATACGCATCCGTGATGGATAGTAGAAATTATATTTATTTAAACACACTACGCAGAGTCCATCAATAATTGTACAGCTGTGGTTTGAGAGCCTTGTGTAAGCGAATCGTCAGTTAATGTTCTCGTAAAACCGGTTTCGCCCTCATAGCAGAGAAACCTAGTGTAATTTCCAGAAATGGACGCTTCTAGAAAGTGAAAGGCATATAGAATAAGAGAACAAGTTCAGAAGTGGAAGTACAACGCTACTGGAGTTAGTTGGACTTCAAAGAGAAAGATGGAGTTGCATTAATTGCTAAATGGTTGCATCTGGGTGGATGTGTTCGCTCATCAGTGGAGATATGAGGTTATAAAACACAAAGCTTGAGGTTTAAGTTTTAAAATAGGCAAGGCAAGTTTATTTGTATAACACCATTCACCCCCCGAAATATTCCTATAAAGTTCATTGTGTCTGTATACAATATAGTCTTGAGGTTATTTTGTTGTTAGATGCACAACCTTTTGTCTTTGACATGTTTCAACGGAGACAAAACGTTGCGTCTAATAACAAAATAACCTAAAGACTAAAGCCACAAAGTAATTCTAAGTGCTTTGCAGGAAAAACAAAATGTATAGAAATGTATATTTAAGGCAAATACTAAAGGAATAATCATCACATAAAAAGCACATTCAATACATAGCTTGGACATTATACAGTTGAAGTGTTAAAATGTTATTTGAATTTTATCAGAAGGTTTTAGTAAACAATGATGTTTTTAGTCCTGATTGAAAGGGGCCAACAGTTTCTGCACAGCTCAGGCTTTCTCAAAACCTGAGATGGTCCTCACACACAGACAATATTCGGAAGAAGACCAGGCAGAGACTGTACTTTCCAAGGCAACTCAAGAAGTACAACCTTCCACAGGAGCTGCTGGTCATCTTCTACACTACCATAACCCAGTCTGACCTGTCTTTGTCCATTTTAATGTGGTTTGGCTCATCCACAAAACAGGACAGGTCCAGACTGCAACAAACAATCAGGTCTGCAGAAAGAATCATCAGGGCTTCCCTCTATCCAGGACTTATTCAGCAACTCAAGAATGGAACTGCTTCTTCCAGTAAATGGACCTGAAGCTGTTGGACATTTTTGTATTTTTTTAGAACGAGGTTATCAGTGATACATATATATGTTCTTAAGCTGAAAAATTTAGGTACAACACATAGTATGTTTTTTAATTTTTATATGATAGTAAGTAGGATCACAAATATCTAGGAACGTTTTAGACCCAAACAGACTTGGGGACACCCATATTTTAAACTTATCTAAATACAGCAAGGGTTTTCAAGGAAGATTCTTGATTTTGTTGCAGGGAATAGACTTAAAACATTTCATAGACCAGCAATATAGAAAGCACTGCGCCCAAAAGGTTAGGAAACTGTACACTTTTCTTTAATTGAGGCAAATGGCGGATACTCTTTTTCTGACCTACAATAATTAGTTATTTTCTGCTTTGTTTTATTAAAATGTTGCATGTTTAATTTATTGCTGAGCAGGTAAAAGGAGAAGAAGACAATAAAATTGTCTTTAATTGGAAAAAAAAGTAAATGATGGCCCATGAGTACTTTCAACTTGGCAATTTTGGCAGGTTGGGTAAAAGGTTTAGACACCACTGGTCTAGATTGTTCAAACCTGACCAGGAACTTTAAAATGTATTTTGGCCCAAGACTATTTAGTGCTTTATAGACGGTTCAAAAGTTTTTACAAGAAGTCTAAAGTGTGATTGGAGCTCTTTACAGGTAAAGGGTTAGTGTTAGTCAGGACTCTGGATGGAAGACCTGCAGCTGCTTCATTTATTGTTTTTTCTAAATTAAAATAATCTAACCTTCGGAAAAGAAAAACCTTTTCTGTGTCCTGATTTGACAGGAAACCCTTTATTCTGACAATGTTGTTAACATGGTGGTAGGCATATTTAGTAATACTTCATGTTGATGTTAAAATTTAGGCTGGTTTCCATAATACCTAGGTTGCTGGCATGCTATGTGGTCTTTAGCCTCAGTATGTCTAGTTTAGAGATGAGCTTTAACCTTGTATTTTTGAGGTCAATGTAATTACTTTTGTGCATTGCACTGGAGGAAATTTTGACCAATCTATTCAATTCAGTTTATTTATATAGCACCAATTCACAACACATGTTGTCTGAAGTCAGTTGAATTGAAGTTGGGAGCATAGCTAAATGTCTTTTTTCTCTTAAATGCATCTTTATTATCTTTGTGGGTATTATGGACACACTTATTTGGTGACTGGTCATGGCAGAACTATATCAGTATGTATGGTAAAATATGCTGCAGTACCCCATAATCTCAGTGAGGGGGAGCATATAGATGTTGAATAAAAGTGGCCTGAAAATTAAGCCTTGAGGAACCCCATATGTGACTACACATGTGAGCTGAAATGTGTACACATTTCTCACTGTATCTCTTTAGTATTTTATAGTGTTGTATGTTGGCATTAAGGTAGTACTTCACTGTTGGAACCTTGGCTGTAGTAACTTTTTTGTTTTTAAATCTGTAATGTTTACGGTTTTAGGTTGCCTTCAAAGTGATATGAATATAATTTGTAAAAAGGTATGCATGCATCTGTTGCAGAGGTGTACTATCATTGATTTAAAGCCACATTGCTGATTTAAGAGAGCTTATTTTGAAGTTTTATTATACTAAATGAATAATTTCACTGCCACATATTTCTTGTATTCATCATTTGAAACATAATAACACCATGTCAAATAAGCAGCTGCAGAACATTTGACGTTGGGTTTAAAAAACAACTTTCTGTATTTATTTATTTTTTAGTCATCGGAACCGACCTGCTAATGGTTCTGATTACTGATGAAACCTGGAGTATTTTATTTTTGGAGCTAATCAAAATGTCCCTATGTGCTTTTTTCAGATGGCAGACTGTGTCTCTAAAATTGAGCTGACAGTTTCCTGCTCTAACCTGCTGGATAAAGATGTTGGATCAAAGTCCGACCCTCTTTGTGTACTGCTCCAAAAATTGGGAGAGGACAAATGGACAGAGGTAACAGCTCTTTACCAGCTACAGTTTTTCTTCCAGATTAAATTAATATTTGAGCTAAACCCACTGCACTCATCTCTTCCTGTTTCTTTGTCAGCTGGGTCGCACTGAACGCCTGAAGAACACCTCCAGTCCATCCTTCAGTCAGCGCCTCAGGGTGGATTATCACTTTGAGACGGTTCAGAACCTGAAATTTGGCATCTACGACATTGATAACTCCACCTCTGATCTCGCCGATGATGATTACCTTGGAGGGGTGGAGCTGACACTGGGACAGGTACTCGGCATACATGGCCAGGTTTAAAATGTATTAGAAGAAACATTGATTTACTTTTGATTGCATCAGGTTTAGGGTCAAGAGATCCTTAAATGGTCAACGTTTTATGCATGGCCTTACATCATTGTTTATGTCAACATTCAGTTATTGGCCGGTGGGAATCAAACCACCCTTAAGGCCTGATTTTTGTTGTCATAAAAGCTGTGGATTGAATGTCAGTGAGTGATGTTCTAATGGGCTGCTTAGAAAACCAGTAATGAAGGAATTTGATCAGACCAGTGCTGAATGTTCGGGCCGACAGTGGAGAATAACAGGCTTTTGTGCATTTGTTATGTAAATTCCTTAATAATTAAACATTTATTTTGATTCAGATCCGACTGAGCATCATGCTCTATTGAACAGGCCTGTTGGATATGTAGAAACTTTGTAAATGTGGGATGTGTGTGTGTTCAGATAGTTTCCAGCAAAACTGTGACCAGACCTCTGCAGCTGAAGAAAGACAAGCCAGCTGGGAAAGGAACCATCACAGTATGTGGCCTACATGTTATCTAGCTAAGCATCTCATAGTGCCGATAGACTCAGTGATAATGAAGCAATATGTTTTATTAATGTGACTCTGTGTCTGCAGGTCGATGCAGAGGAGATAAAAGACAACAGAGCCATTGTGTTGGAGGTGGAAGCTAAAAAACTTGATAAAAAGGTAACTGCTGAAAGTTCTCTCTCTTCATTTTTATTATATCAGAACGAGAGCAACTTTTTTCTGCTTTGCCGTCTTCAAATAACAAACCTAGTGCCTCCTCACACATCCAACACTGCTTCATTGTTCCTCATAAAAACTTGCTGAGAAAAATAATTTTTCTTCAGGATACATTTGGGAAGTCTGATCCATTCTTGGAGATTTTTAAACAAGGAGATGATGGGAAATGGCAGCTGGTTCACCGAACAGAGGTAAATATTTTATTAATGTATCTGTGCAAACTTTCATAGACAAAATTAATAATTTCCTATATATCCACCCGTTAATGGTCTTCTATGGTATAAAGAGGGGATGTGTGTTTTTATGTGCAGGTGGTGAAGAACAATTTGAACCCCAGCTGGAAGACGTTCACCGTTCCACTGCAGACCTTCTGCTCCTGTGACCTCGAAAAGCCTTTGAAGGTTTCACCAATCAGGATCGAGCTTCATTAATGACAACCAATCAGATCTTCATCTGTTTTGTTAAATCCCTTTTTCTCCTCACAGGTGGATTGTTCAGACCACGATGGTGACGGCTCTCATGATCTGATTGGTTCTTTCACAACAAAAGCTTCAGAGTTGCTGAAAGCTACTGGTGGCTCACCAGTGAGTTCAAGTAAAATTAAAATGTGGAAGTTAATTGGTTTTTGTTGGTCAGTGGTCATTAGGCTGAGTGCTGTTCGTTCGTTTAGGTGGAATTTGACTGCATACACCCAGAGAAAAAGAAGAAGAAAAGCTACAAGAATTCTGGGGTTGTGTCAGTGAAGAGCTGTAAGGTAAGGACTACCAGAGCTCATGATTGTGGGTTTTTGTTTAAAACTATAGGATCATTTGTGATTATATAAGTTTTGAATCATCTGACTTTTAGTTTCATGTGTTCACCTACAGCTTTTGACTCAGTACACCTTCCTGGACTATGTGATGGGCGGCTGCCAGATCAACTTCACTGTATGTCCATATCAACTTGTGCTAGCACACACACACACACACACACATTTTCTTGGTTAATTTTGATCAGTTCCAATTACACGCAGATGGTTAGATTTATAATCTCTGAATAACTAACCACTTAAAATTAAATTTTTTATAGAAACAAATTTATGTTTGTGAATACATTAGGTTGGCATCGACTTCACCGGTTCAAATGGTGATCCCCGCTCGCCCAACTCTCTCCACTACATGAGTCCAGGTGGGCTGAACCAGTACCTGTCTGCTCTGTGGTCTGTGGGTCAGGTGGTCCAGGATTACGACACGTTAGTACACAGTAAACCACAAACTACACCCATACCGACTCACAACTGGAAACTAACAAATTAGAATATTATTAAGTAAATGTATGTCCTTGTCAATGATGACAGAGTTTATCCAAAAGGAGCCAAATACTGTTTAGTACATGGCAATACTTTTCAGTAGGCTGACATTCTGGTATTAAAGTCAGTCAGTCAGTCATCATTTTCTTATTAAATATAATTTTATGAGAAACTGAACTGTTCTGGTTTTTCGTCAAAATGAACAGAAATCAAAGGTTGAAATATATCACTCAGTGTGTAATGAATCTATAAAGATTTTCACTTCTGGAATTAAATTACTGAAATAAACAAACTTTTAATAATATTCTTATTTATCTCCCTCCCTCCCAGAGATTAACACGCACATCCTTCTAAAACTGTAAACAGTATGCACTATATTTTAGATTCTGTAATTTATGCATTACATAACTGGGTAACTTCTTACTCTCAGAACCAGTTATTCACCACCTCCTTTTAGTAGCACTGGTAAAATAATAGTTGGGGAACCTGCTTTAAACTTTAGGATTTAACTGCAGGTATTTTGAGACCCATGTTGAAAAGCATAATTACTAACTCAATAAAAGGTCCTTTACATACAGTTGCCAGCTGACCTTGATGATCTAACTGAAATCTAAACTAAGCTTACACCTTGCATCCTGAGCTCATCGTCCTACAACTTCTTAATATTAACCACTGATCGACCTAATTGGACATTTTGTACAAAACTTCTGTTTGGAAATAGTATTTCTCCTTTCCAGTCCAGTTGGCTGCAGTAATTGAAGTAAAATCTGTTTGACTTCCCCATATTGCAGATTTGCTATCATTGTTCAGCTCCTATCATTTCTGCTTAAATCATTGAGGCCTGCTGTTGTAATTGGCATTTTCTGATGTAAAGTTTAGTTCTTTTAATTTGATGTATGTGGCTATAACAGCAGTTGTGTGTTTTCTTGCAGGGATAAACTCTTTCCAGCGTTTGGATTTGGAGCCAAACTGCCTCCAGACTTTCAGGTCAGCTCTTATAACCAACAATACACGTTCATATGTGTCCATCCAGGATGAATTGCTTTGTAAATGTTTTAAGAGTTAAATCACATATTTTGTTTTTCTCTTTTAATTTTTTTAACTTATCAGATATATTTTTATTGTTGTTTTATTGTGTTGGTCATTGAACTGATGTTGGTTTTCATAGGCGGCCAATCATGAGTTCGCCCTCAACTTCAACCCCAGTAACCCCTTTTGTCAAGGTAAACAAACATAGATACAGCATAATACAAGGGAATTTTATGGTGGGGTGCTGAATCATACTCATCATACTTACCATATATGTCACAAATACGTCTTTGTTTCAAGGTCATAGAAATATAAATAAACAAAATAGAGGTCGGCGGAAATTTTAATTAACAGGTTATTTTCTAAGTTTTCATATTTGCATTGTTTCATTTGTCCCTTCTTTGCTTTGCTTCTGTGTCTCCCAGGAATTCAGGGGATTGTGGAGGCTTACCGGACAACTTTGCCTCAAATCAAACTTTCTGGACCCACAAACTTCTCTCCCATCATCAACCACGTTGCTTCTATCGCCTCCGGTGCCGCTCAGGCTCCCACCACCTTGGTGAGGACCCGCTAACAACACAAAAGTCTAATCTGACATACACAAACCTTTAGAAGAGTCTGATCTTGTTTTGTGTCTACAGCAATACTTTGTTCTCCTGATCCTCACTGATGGCGAGATCACTGACTTGGACCAGACCAGGGATGCCATAGTCCGGGCATCCCGGTTGCCCTTGTCGATTATTATTGTGGGAGTGGGGCCAGCCGATTTTAAGGCCATGGAGCTTCTGGATGGAGACAATGGCGTTCTCAGGTCCACTGTGGGAGAGGCCATATCCAGAGACATCGTTCAGTTTGTCCCATTTAGAAATTTTAAAGATGTAAGTATCCCTTAATAAGAAATAATCACCCATTTTTTCATTTTGCCCTAAAAAACAAAATGGTTGACACTTTGTGTTCAAGCTAAGGGGAAACCATAGAAAATCAAATATTTTAGGTTTTCAGTTCCATTTAAGTCGTGATGACAAACATCACTTTATATAGGAGTTGATTATTATTATGAGCTAATAGGTGTTCCTCTGAAGTCAGAACCGAAATCTATTAATGACATCAAACAGAACCTAACTGGGTTGCAGTTCCAAGTTCGATAACCAGCAGGATTTGCTAACTTTCATTATTACCACTACTGGTATATTAATAATGCATTCTCTGTACTATCTCTCTTAGTTACATGTTCTCTAGAGAAGTATGTGAAAGATTTGACGAGCGGGGACAGACTGTTCTGTTCATTAATTTCAACTTAAAACTTGGAAATTCTAACTTCTGAGTAAAAATAGAGCACATTATTAAACGATATCCTTTCAGTTAGCGTACATGGTCTCTAGGTTTGAACACAAACTATAAAAGTAAACGTCCTCTAGTTTTAATTTTTCTCAGTACGGCTGAACTTGGAAGATTTAGTATTTACTGAGGTGCAAGTTTTTGAGAACTACAATTTTTTATGAATCTTGGGTAAAGTTTGCTAAAAAGTTATTCTATCTGCTTTCCCACAATATACTAAAAGTTTAATAGAAATCTAAGAAAACCTGCCTTGACATTGACAGGCTTTACATTGAATAAAGTCTTGTAGTAATAGTGGAAAAATAACACTGTTAATTTAATGAAATATAGAAATGAATATTATTAAAAATTTGCCTTAGTTCTTCTTTCATGAATTTCTACTGAAATGTATCTTCATTTTCATTTAAGAGTCTCAAAAGCCTCATGGTTCATTAATTTTCAGTGGAACTTGTACACAGTTAAAAATTTGTTGCACAAGTGGTTGCATCAAGTCTTAAACCCTGCAATCATGAATAAATGTCATATTTGGTTTTCATGTTGTTGAAATTACTTCCCTTCATGACATCACTTTACTGCAAAAACATTTAGATTAGAAAGACTCTTTAGTGCTTTGTACACATTTAAAACATTAAAGACTTTTTGGAAGCCAGTTAGAACAAGATGTTTCTGAACTCAGTGAGGCCTGGTAGAATTATGTACCAAAAGAAGGTGGTTTTTGTTTGATTTAAAAAAAAAAACCCAAAGAACCTGACATACCCAACCTCGCATACATTGACATATGTCTTTTGTTGCTCAGGCTCCCATGGCAGCGCTGGCTCAGTCTGTCCTCGCTGAGGTCCCCAACCAGCTGGTTTCTTACTTCAAAATGAGAGGCCTCGAACCACAGAAACAACAAGCTGCTCCCAAATCCTAAACGCCGCCGTGGATCAACCATCCTTTCAAAATCCCAATCACACATTCCACAAACCTAGACATAAAACTCCATTCCCATCTCATTCCAGATCACAATACCCTTGTAGGATGCAACACACAATCAACCAAGCATCAAGAGTTAGCATTAAAAGTCAACCAATCACAAAGCTGTACTTTAAGCTGCAAGCGTATTACAATACTTTATGCTAAATCCCCTTTAAAGTAGTTTTGTGACTATATTCTTTACATATTTCTCTCTTTCCACTTAAAAATAATAATAACAAAGATTATGATTTTTGCTTCTTCCATACTAACTATGCATGTTTTGTATAATCTGGGAAACCCTGAGCCACCTAGTTTTATCACACTCTAGTGGACATTTGTGGAATTGCATGAGTAGATACCTCACCACTCCCAGTATTTTCATTCCCAAATATTGCCAAGAGCTTTTGCACTTCAGACAGCTCTATGTGTTTGTTGTCTTTGATTAGCTTTATTGATTAGGTGCCAACACTTTGCACTTTGCATTTGCCTAAAATGCTGGAAAACTAGATCAGGAATGAAAGATGCTATAGCTTTGCACCTGAAGCCTTACTCAAAACTTTATTGTTGCCTTATTTTAGAATGCACGCTGCTTGTAGGACGTTTTTCAGCCGCTATAGCCTAATAGTGGCTTGTTGAAGCTGCCATCTTTGCTCCTTGTGTAGCATTCTTCACCTTGCTTGTTGCCAGACCATTCAGAACCTTTCAGCTTGACTTGTCCAGCTGCAGTGTCTCAAGCGTGATTGTCATCTCAGTGTGTTTTTTTTAATTTAAATGGGGCCAAAACATATGGTCAGATTTGTTACATATCTGAAATACAGTGTAAAAATTACAACTCACACCATCACAAATACAAAGAGGCTTTAAATGGTTTACAAATGTTGCTTTTGACTTTTATTTTTTTCTGAATGAATTTCTTTTGTTTTTGTTGGTTTGCACTTTGACAAAGCTTCAAAGTGATCCAGTGATTTGGTCCAGGGCACTGTTGAAAATTTTAGCATAAAAGTCAGTTGGCAGAAATGTAATATGGGCCTTAATACTTTATCAGTGCTTTATGTAATTTAATTTAGATCAAATTGAATAATATCTGAATAATGTTTTTTTTTTTTTTGAGAAAATTCCTGAAAACCTTTACCCAAATTCTGCTCAGACTGAGCAGTCATGTTACCCAAGCCACACCTTGTCACATTGCATCACACATATATAAAAGTCTAAAAGTCCAGTGTGTGTGTTTGTGGAGTTTTTTTACTTGCTATGACTCTGATTATATTGGAATGACCTGAACAGACCTGAATGTGTCAAACCACATTTGTTGCCATAAAACACATTATCATTAATGTACAGCGCTGCTAACATTTCAGACAATAATCATCTAATTAGTGCTTGTGTCTTTTTTTTTTCCAATGATAGTCAAAGGGAAGGATGTTCCTTTCTTAGAATGTTGAAGGAAAGTCACAGAGGGGACCTGTTTCACTTTAAATCACCCGTAACCACTTTAAATCACCACTTATTTTCACTTTCTTTACATTTGTAATACAAAGCTGTATCTTGTTTGTTATCCTTTGCTTTTTGATTGTTTTTAAACTGTGCAGAATAGCTGGGAACAGCTTAAACAAAGGTTACATTTGCACAAAATGTGTTTGCTGAAAGACTTTAGGAAGTTGCTAAAAGAGCTAATAATAGCTTGTTACACACACTGACAGATCATTGTCAGCTCTTTGGGCTGAGCTACATCATTTAATTCTCAGCCATCATTTCTACATTGTGCCTTTTATTTTTACACAACAGTTTTATCCGGGAGAAACTGGGAGGATGAGTGCGGGGAGTTATCTTTATCTTTAGTATTAACATCTTCTGTATCAGCATCATGTACCAATTTAACCAAAGAATCATGTTTCCTGTTAATTGAAGCTGTTTGGTTTATTTCCTTGTCAGAGGTCTTGGAAAAACACATGGTGTCTGGGAAATGAATCATGGTTTTCTCAAACTAAACAGAAACTAAATTTACTTTTTTTTAAATAAAATAACCTGAAGCTACTACAGAATTAAAATGTATGTTTTAGCTCTAAGATTATGTTTCCCTGCCATTTAAAGAAATTCTAATTGAGTGGACTACAAGTCCAATTGTTTTTGTTTTCATGTCAAATTGCAGTTTAAAATGAGTTCTGTTTAAGGGTTGTCTGTTGGATCATACAAGCTGCTCATCTATGTTTCCACTGGGATCTTGTTGATGATGCCGATGCTGGTTTCTCATTAAGTAAAATAAATCTTGTTTAATCATTTAGAGCCTGTTATTGTTTTTTTCCAATTTGTTTTCAGTATCATTTGACCAAACACTCCCGTGTCAAACTGACCAACCATTATAATTAAACCAGTGTACCAAATAACATGTCAGTTCAAATGCTGCTGGTTAGAATCAATAAATAAAACAACCTTGGTAAACAAAGATTTCTTCATGTGTGCATTAATTGACCAAAGTGAGTTCACTTAATCCAGTAAACCTTGTTACTTCTGAAACCTATAATTCAGTCCAGGTTTTGAAAAACGTCACATAATAAAATATTGCAAAGGTGTCCTTGACAAATGGGATAACAAATACATCATTTCCATAAGGGATAGAAATACACTATATTGCCAAAGATATTGGGTCACACCACCAAATCAATGAATTTCAGTGTTACATCACTTTCATGGCTGCAGGTGTATAAAGTTGGTGTGGAGAAACTTGAGTTAGAGTGGAGGCTGCAGTTCGGGTTTTCTTATCTAGCTATGAATACCTAAACCTTGTGGAAGATCTTTACAGAAAAGTTGAAGTTGCTATTGCTGGCAACAGTAGGTCCATCAACAAATTTGATCTTGGAAATTAAGAATTGGTTATCATCAAAGTTCAGGTACATGTAAAAGTAGACAAATACTTCTGATTACGGCACGTAAAGGTTAAAATGTGACTTAGTTTTATTTTAAGGCTTGGCTTAAAACTTTCCTTTTTGATAAAGCTTATAGTTAGAGTGGCTTAGGTTTTCCTGAGCTATCTCTGTAGTTATGCTGCTATAGGCATAGGCTGCTGGAAGACATAATGAACACTTTCACCCTCTTCGCTACATTCTCATACTACTCTCCAATTTTGCATTATTTGCTGTTATTTCAGCTTTTGACTTTATGTTCTCTCTCTTTTCTCTTCCTAGAAGCTACACCTGGCCTGACTGTGTCTATCTGTGACACCTTTCTGGAGAGGTGCATCATCCAAGCTTCTGCTGGCAACAACTTAATCCTTACCCTCTACCGATGATCCACATGGCCCTGTGTTTTGGTGTTTAACCCTTTCTCTCTCCTAGACATGGCTACTGACTGAGCTTAACTGTGACTAATTATATGTGCTCTCTTTCAGACTCTAACCTTGAAAACTGGCTCAGAGTTTATCTGTTCTTTCTTTCTAGATGAAATGACTAAAGGAGCTACATCCATTAACATTTACTTTTCCATCCCATAGAAAGGACCCCTGGATCAGTGCGTCTTTGTTCTGTTTGTGTCTCTGTTCTGTTCTCTCAAACCCCCAGTCGGTCGTGGCAGATGGCCGCTCACACTGAGCCTGGTTCTGCTGGAGGTTTCTTCCTGTTAAAAGGGAGGTTTTCCTCTCCACTGTCGCTACATGCATGCTCAGTATGAGGGATTTCTTCAAAGTCAACGCCAGTGACTGTCCACAGTCTCTACATGCTCATCCAGGAGGAGTGACTGCTACAAATCTCTGACTCGATGCAATCTGCTGGGTTTCCTTAGATAGAACAACTTTTATCTAATTTGAATAAATAACTGAATCTGACTGCACTGTTCAATGGTTAGGATTAATTAGAATGTATGTACCTGACTTTTGTGAAGTGCCTTGAGACGACATGTGTTGTGAATTGGCGCTATATAAATAAACTGAATTGAATTGAACTTTTTCTGGTGCTTTGCCTCTCTGTTTGTATGTGTGTTTTCTGAGGAGGAAACTAGTTGAGCCACTATTTGCTTTATCAAACATTTGAAAGACCTGCCCAACCACACACTTTAACGAGCCTAGATGTACACACAGAGAGCAGACTCAGTTAGTTTCCACCAATAGTGAACAGAGGAGACTTAAAACATGTATACCCAATCCTAGAAAGACCAACAGTTGAACAGAAAGCTAAAGGTCATCATGTCCATCAGTGTGGATCTGAAGAGGATCTTCAACCTGCCAGGACGTTCTGACAGAAAGGTTGAGCTCTCCTTCAGAGGTAATATGTACAAACATGCTCGTTTCTTTGTCTTCACAATGCTGTACACGTCAAAGGATTCCTAACCAATATTTTTTGGAGGTTTCATTAGTGGATATCTAGTTTAAAGCTGTCTTGATGTGGTAGATGGTCAGTTTGAAGTTAATTTACATCTTTTACACCCTGTTAGATGGTTATTTGTAGCCATTGCTTTAACTCTGATATTTGAGGTTGAAAGGAAAAGAAGAATGATCTAAAGAAACATTTTACACAGAGCAAAAATATGTTGAATATGACCTCAATCACATTCACCTTTAGAGGACTAGACATTATTGTTTCAAACTGCAGGATTTTGGAGGTTCATCAGGAAGGTTCAGCCCAATGTAATTAAATTTCAACATAATACTCAAAAGTATGATTACAAAGTGATCATTTGTTTTTTTATATTTATCAAAAGAAGTTCTTTTACACCAGGGACAATTATCTCTAAAGCAAAATTGATCATATATATCGTTTGTTAATTCATTGCCATTCAAGAGGCTAGGAGATGGTACGTCTGCAACGCTAGTAGCTTTATTTTAAAGGGGAGGTTGTGGATGGGTTAGGGAAATCTTGATTCTTCAAAAAACATCACAAACTTTGATGAAATATTTATGTAAATGAATAGAAAGTCCAGGAAAATAGACCATAAATGTTGTTGAAACGAGACAAAAATTCAGAAAGTTACCCTTAAACTCTGTTTCAGAGTTTAGAGTATGAGCCTAATCCAGTAATATAAAAAACAGACTGTCTGTACCTAATTAAAAAATAGTAATGATAATAATAATTGTGTTATTTAGATCCAAGAAGGTCCACTGATTTCCATCTTGCTTCCTTTTCTGGAAGTTTTGTTTTGCTCCCATTTACCAGATAATGATCAGTAGAGTTAACTCTGGTAATCAGTTTAATTTATTTATCCTCCAGGTTTCACTCATAAAACCAGAGCCCTGCAGTGTGAGAATGTTGCCATCTTCAATGAGGTCAGTAACCATTAGTAGATGAACTCAGTTCAACATACAGCTTTGGCTGTATCTACAGAGAATGAACATCTCTGGTTGCATGTTTTAGAGTCATTGTCCTGCTGGTATTTAAACTTTCACCCCCCTTACAAAGTTTTTTGCAGCTTTTAACATGTTTTTCCCCACGATTGCTCTGTATTTAGCTCCATCCATCTTCCCATCAGCTCTGACTAGCTTTTCTGTCCCTGCTGAAGAAAATCCACCACAAATGCCACAACTGTGTTTCACTGTGGGGACGACGGGGATAGCGGAATGTGCAGCATTAATTTTCCTCCACACGTAGCATTTTACATGGAAGCAAAAAAGTTCAATTTCAGTCTCATCTGACAGGAGAATTTCTACATGTTCGCTGTGCCTCCAGCATTCCTTGTAGCAAACTGCAAACTGGACTTCTTATGGCTTTTTCTCAACCATTGCTTTCTTATTGCCACTCTTCCATAAAGGCCAGAATTATGGAGAGCACAAATAATGAAGTAGTGCCAACAGATTCTCCCACCTGTTGTGCAATGCTTCTTCCATTTCAGGCTAACTGACTGAACAGTTCTCCAATGAGATTTTTCAAAGCCTGGGATATTGTTTGATAAAATTCCTTAAACGTCCACAATACTTTATCCCTGAGCTAACTGCTGTGTTCCTTGGGCTTCATTATGCTGTTTCCTCACTAGTTTTCTCCAACAAAACTCTTAGGTTTGCAAAGAACAGATACATTTATACTGAGAATAAATTACTCACAAATGGCTATTTACTAATAAGGTTTCTGAACTAGGTTTTATTTAGGGGTCTCAAAGTAGGAGGGGGTCACTGCACTGCCCTACCTCTACCTAGGTTAAAATGGAGTTTTTAACAACAATTCAAGAGACGGATCCGCTCTTCTCCTTGTCCAATTATCTCCCAAGACATTATATTTAAAGACCTTCATCGTGGAAGACACTACTTGTTGCTGAGCTTCAACCCTCCTCCTCCCCTTTCTCCAACATCTGGCTCCCATATTCCTTACAAACGTCTTCAGGCCACTCCACCACCAGGATCAGATTCCCGGGGGGAAGACATACCTTATCCTAATCCTAAAATGGCCTTTCTAGCTCACGTCATCCTCAGACTACACTTCTTCCTTCAGGATCCGAGTGCCAAATAGATCATTTTCATTTATAAACCTGCTAGTCATTATCTCATGGTTTCTCCCTTTTTGAGTCTTTCCAGGTTAAGTTTGTTATTTGTAAATGTGTGTGTGCATGTGTGTGTGTGTATTTGACAAACTCTGACCAAGTTCAGATTTAGAGATTTACATAAAATTAAGACATTTTCTAATATTTATTTAACTCCATTCCAGTTTTTTGGATGATGAAAGGCATTACGTTATTGAGGTTCTACAAGGGGAAAGAAATTTCACATACTAAAATATTTAGGCATGTGTGGGATTTTGTTTGCTACAGATTAAAACTATTTTAAATGACAAATGTGAAAATGTACTCCTCCTGCCATACATACACACATAAACACTCCTCAAACACAGCCACACCTCTGTTGAACAGTTCTTGGAGAAAAAAAAAAAGTTTCACAAAATATTTACAGCAATATTAATTAAAATAGCCCAATAATGTCATGCAAATGATAATATTGATTAACTTTTTAACATTTTCTACAGAAATGCTATGAGGTGGAATTTTTTGGTTGGAAATAAAATAGTTCAACAAACAGCATGTTATAAATGATGCATAAATACTTTATTAGAGAAATTTGTTCTCTACAGAGAGTGAATGTTTTACTTTATTTTATAACATCGTTCGTCTTGCAATGTACAGAGAAATTAGTTTTAGGATAAACACAAAAAAGAAACTCTTTTAGTAGTAAATGCTCATAATACTGGTTGCTGCTGGGACGTGAATCTGACCCATTGTTAGGTGAGGGTTATAAGTATTATGTCAGTATGTATATATTTATAAATGTCAAAGAAGAACATTAACCATGACTGTCTGGTTTCTTAAATACAAATATTTTAACTTTATGACCAGAGGCAATATTTGTTGAACTGGTGCCGCAGCCCACTTCATTCCGTCGTCTCCTGTTTGTTGATATGAACACAGCTTACAGTAACAGGAATGTAACCTCTGCATGACGTGAATAGATACGCGGAACACAGCCTAAGTTATATTTCTTTGCTAGTGAGTCAGACAGGTGTTTGTTCTGTAGGTGTTACCAGGTCAGTGTTTGTGTGCATGCCTACCTCTCAGTTAATGATTGTTTTGGAAATTTTCCAAAGTAAAGAAAGAAACAGTCTTTTTATTCTAGTTCAGGTTGGATGTTTTTCTATGTTAGAAGCAGATATTTTATAAAACTGAATTTTACTCTTAAGACTTATGGAAAGACAAGGAGGAAACGGATCATGGAGGCTGCCAAAAGGTTGGCTGAAACAACGAAAGAGCTGGTTGTGTTCTACATGTGACAACAATCGGCTATGTTCTCCACATGTCTGGAGTAAGGAATGGGTTTGCAAGACAAGAATCTGTTTTCTTCTGAAGAAAACATCCAGGCTTTGCTGAATTGACAATGGTTTGTGCTCTGTTGAAACTAAATTGGAGCTTTTGGGCTACAATTCCAAACAGTTTGGCACAAAACATCACTGGAAATAACCAAGAGAACATCTGTCCATAGTGAAACGTAGTGTTGGTGGCATCATACTCTGGGGTTACTTTTGTTTAGATGGAAATTGTTTTTTCTGTCAAGGTGAATGAGATCATGAAAAGTTCCAAATACCAGTCAGTCTTGACCCGAAACTTAATGCGTCTGTTAGAAAGCTAAGAAGAGAAGTTTTTATTTCCAGACTCACAATGAATCCAACGATGCATCCAAATCAACAAAAGAATGGACTTTAAAAAAATAAGGTTCTGTAGTGGTTTAGCCAGAGTCCAGAAGTGTAGGTCAACTATAGAGGGCTTTGGACAAGAGATATCCTCACTGATATATCTGAGGAACTTTTGCAAGGTGGAGGAAGCAAATGTAGCAAAGTCAAGCTGATAGACTCCTACCAAGGAAGACTGAACACTGTTGACACTTATGCTAACAAGCTATTGCACCTTTTATATTTTTCACCTTTTACTTCTAACAAGTTTTTCCAGTTCATTTGTACAGGATAAAAGTCACATTGGGGTGAAAATGATCTGAAATCACACATCATGATCTAATTTTCTAACATTATAAAAATGTGCAGTTTCAGTAGGGGTGTGTAAACATTTATATGCTGCAGTATGTGCTATAAAGATGAACATTTCAAGAGATGCTAGCACAAAGATTTTAATTAATTTATTGAACCTTTTCTTGACATTGCATAAGTAAATGGCCAGACTTAGAAAAAAACGACTTGAACTATTTTTGTTGACTTAAGATAATGCAGATTATAAGTGCTTGTAGCTTGTTGTGATTCTGTGTTTGGTGGTTTTACTCCTGCTTCTGATATTTAATTTTCTCAACATGCACTCATCCTGTATTCTCAGTTTGGAGGTTCAAGTTTAGGCAAGGTTAAAAAAGACCTCCAGCAGTGATCTCTTAACACATGCAATGTTTTTCAAAAAATTTGAAGTTAAAAAAGGGTGTCTTAGTTGTGATATTCTGGTTTGTGTTATTCTTTGATGCAGCATTTCCGTTGGCCCAATTATGGTAAAGAGATCACAGAGGAACTTTTGTCTGTCAGTGTTTACAACTGCAGCAAATTCTTTTCCAACAGGTAAAACAAACTCAAACACACTCAAACACATGTAAACACACATATGCACAAGAATCCAAGGTATTAGCATCCAATTCTTTTTTCTTTTTAACTTTTTATCAAGGATGTTGATTTTACATCCCAAACATTGATCAGAAGTTAGTACATGAACCTCATACTAAAGCACAGTCACAACCTCCAATGCAGAACAGCCTTAAAAAAACAGATTAGTCGTCAACAATAGGAGACATTGATATTACATTATGTTTAATTAGAAACCAAGTTGTCTTAAATTATGGTAACTGTTTGTGTTTTTTAAGACTGCTCGGTCAGCTTTTTATCAGTCTCCAGCATGTAGTCACCTCCGGGAGGTTGTTGCTTCGGGAACCTCTGTCTGATGCCAACTACAGCCTGACTGATGTAAGGACACATTAAAATCACCTTCAAGTGTCTTGAATTTGGTAACAGCCCCTTTACCTCTCTGTCGCTGTAGATTATTATAGAGCTGGACATTCGGTTCCATCCATTGGAGGGAATAGCAGGACACTGGGAAGGAATGGACTTTTTGGAAGTGGAAGACAGTGATGAGTAAGATCGTGCAAAGTTTTCACTTAAGTATACACAATAAGAAGTACAGTTCTGTGAAAAAGTACTTCCCCCCTTACAGATTTCTTCATTTAATTTAGTAAGTTTTTTGTCACACTTTTTTGTTTTACAGGATCAGATAAATGTTTATATCAGACATAGATTAAGCAGTTTTTAGACAATATTATTTATTTAGTGAAAAATGATATCTAAACCAACTTGGCCTTATGTGAAAAAGTAATCATCCCTGTTGTATGACTAATCACACTAAAAGGATTAAGGTGATGGGGATTAAGGTTTTGGGACTCCGGCAAACAACAGTGAGAGCCATTATCCACAGATGGGGAAAATATGGTGAATCTTCCCAATAGTGGCCAGCCTACCACATGACCCCAGGAGCATATCACCAACTCTTTGATGGTTACAAAAAAACCCAGAACATTCAGTTAATGATTCAGTTCCTGACTCAAAAGTAAGAATAGCACTGGGAAAACATAAGATACATCAGAGAGCTCTAAGGTGAAAACCACTCCTGACCAGAAAGAACACAATGTCCCAGCTCACATATCGAAGACCTCAAAGACTTTTGGAAAAATATTCGAGACAAAAGTGGAACTTTTTGGAACTTGTGTGTCCGTCTGGCATAAAACTAGCCGTGACCTGAGAAAAAAACATCATCCCTACAGTCAAACATAGTGGTGGTTGTGTGATGATCTGAGGCTGCTTTACTTATTTAGTGCCTGGATGATTTGCTGTAATTGATGTATGAATTCATTCTGCTCTCTACTAGAAAATCCTGATGGAAAATGTCTGGCCATATATTTGTGAACTTAAGCCCCTGGGTTTTGCAGCAGGACAGTGAACTGAAGCTTACCACCTTACCATACATTTTTGGAGTGGCCTAGTCAAAGTCTGGACTTAAATCAGATTGAGATGCACAGACATGACCTTAAACAGACTGCTAATGCTTAAAAACCCTGCCATAAGGCTGAATAAAAAAATTCTGCAAGGAAAAGCGAATGAAATTTGTCCACAGTGAAGTAAGAGACACATTGCCAGCTATCCCAAATGCTTAATGGCAATTGTTGCCAAGGTGGCAAATCTAGCTGTTAGGCTTAGGGGCAATTACTTTTTCATATCAGGCCAGAACAGTCTTTATCTGATATTAAAATTTGTTTGATCATCTTAAACATGTAAGTGTGACAAAAAAAGCCAAAATACAATATACAACATTTTCCCTTGAGAACAATTAGCCTTTTTAGTTGTATAAAAAAAATTTGCATATAAATTGTGTTGACTGAATCATTTCAAAGGCTGTCAACTTTAACTTTCCAAAATCTAACTATAATACAGAGTATTTTAAGTCAAGTGATTTATACCTTTTATAATTTAATAAACAAGCGGTTCAAAATTTTGTTCACCTACTGCAGATTACATATATTTATTTAAATAAAGAAATAAAATAATAGCATAGACACATTTGTTACCGATAAAGTATTAACTGGCATTAAGTAATTGAAATATGAATTAAGAAAATGATAGCAGCATTATTCTGGTAATGAGCTAAGTTTTAAAAAGAGAAGCCAAAGCTGTGAGATCTGGGGTTGTAAGAAAATTGCTCCTCTTCATTTTTAAGACATTTGTTGATTTAAAAAAAAAATATTTTATTGAATTTGTTAACTACACTGAATCAAAATATATACGTTATCAAAGTTCTAACATTGAAATGTGTTTTAAAGTTTTATAATAGCTGAAGTGCAGCTCTTCATATTAATTTTTTTACTTTATTAGTTATTCATTCAGAGTTAACACTATTGACAAGTCAGTAACAAGGGAGGCAAACCAGATATTGAATGGGAAGTAATCAATTTGGATTGCACACTAGTTTGCAGATGTAAATATTCAGCACAGAAAGAAAAGGTACTGTGTTAGCAACAGTTTGTGAAACATGTGAATGCTTTACATTTCCACATTTTCATTTTCACAGTAATGAATAAATATTCTCACTCTGGCTTCCTCATATGAGGTTTGAGGTTGTGGAAATTGTTGTTGCACACTTTTATATTACCTAAATAGCAGATATCTGGAACTCCACCTCCAGCACAATGTTTAACGCAGCTTTGCACAACTGGAAGAGAGGAGTTGCTTGCCTGGCTGTCTGGAAAGAGATTTCTAAGAGAGACTATATACAGCCCCACTGCAAGGCAGAGAAATATTTATTATTATGTTATATTACATATTTTTATCCATTCACAGATCAGCTCTAGTCATCAGGAATGATGGATTTGATGAAGTTGAGAGGTGAGACTTTGCTGAAGCCACACATGACGTTTATTCATCCCTTACAAGTGTTGCAAGACCAAGTTAGATATTTTACCCACAAGTTCTGTTTGCTGAACATCAGCAACCAGACACAGTCAGAACCTAGAGCTACAGTCTCTTGCAAAAGTATTTACATCTCTTAAGTATTTTCACTGTTCTGATGTTACAACTGAAAGCTTCAATGTTTTTGGGGGGATTTTATGAATCTTGCTTTTTCTTATCATTAGAGGGTCCATAGTGGCTCTCAACGATCAAATGGAGAGAGATGCTCGTCATCTGGGTCGGAGCCTGTTCCGGATGGGGGATGAAGACGAGGATGATGAGGATTATGATTATGAAGATGACCTTGTGGAGATGGAGACCTCTGACATCATCTTAACTCCTCTTCGGAGGTCAGTCAGTGTGACTTTCTGTCTCTATAACCCATCAGGGTGCAAAAACACTGATTTGCTGTTTGTGTTTGGGCAGCCGTTGCAGACCACTGTCTAGAACTGCTGTTGCAGCAATGCCCAGAGTTCAGAGCTTTCAGGTAAGTTCAGTCAGTATTCAATTCTAATATACACTCCTGATAAATCTCTGTAAGGCTCTTCTAAAGTTTATGAAGCTCTCCAACTTTGTGTTTCACTGTGTGTGGATGCAGGTGAATGTGAACATTCTGCAGGCTCAGAAGCTTGTCGGCGTGAACATCAACCCTGCCGTTTTTATCAGAGTTGGAGGTCAGAAAAAACACACAGCAACGCAGAAGTCCACTAACTGCCCATTCTACAATGAGGTATGTCAGAGTCAGGAATAAAGCAGAAAACTGTAAACCAAATCAGAGTCTAGTGTAGAAATCTCTTTGCAGATTAATATGGGGAAAAGAATATTGCATAGTAATGTATTTATAAAAAGGTTCTATTTTTGCTGTATTTTAATTTTGTGCATTACATTTGTTGATACTTTTGAATTTATTTTATTTTCAGTTTCAATGCCATGTTTACTTTTATGTGTAGTTATTCTCTAAGATCTTTGGACCACGCTTACATTTAAAAAATAATTAAATTTAGCTATGCAGAGAGACCTATGAATATGGTGGGGAACAGTGGGGTGGAATTCATAAAATGGTGCAGTATAAGGCACCTCTATAGATTGTACAGGATCCTGGGTCCTGGTTTTCCTCAGCCCAGCCACAGGCTTTGTAGGGGATTTGGGTCAGGGGACTGAGATGGCTGTATGTTGTGAAAGAAGGAGAAAGCTAAGTTTGTATCTGGTGAACTATTTCCATGTTGATTTGACCATAACTTTCCAGCCGAAAGATCCAATGAAGACCAAATTTTAACTTAGTGGTAGACTCCACCAGATTTTTATTGAAAATCCCCCATTATGAACTTTCTAGATAGTTCCTTATATAACGCTCTTTAACAAGTTTCAAAGGTCCTTGGGAGAGAAAAAGTCCCACTGCATCATAGGTCCTCCACCATATTTAACGTAGTTATGTATGTAACTATGGTTCTATGAATCCCGGACGACTACCAGAGGGCGGTGCTGAAAGCACTAAATGTTCCCTTCGTGCATGTGCAGTTCAAGTAATTATACCAACAGAGTCACATATGTGACACACCGGATGACCAGAGAGGCTATATATGTCTACGTCATCCGAGGCTCTGTACCTACAGAATCTTCTCAGATTCTGAGTGACAGAATCTCTGGCGGTCATCCGGGATTCATAAAACCGTAATTACATATGTAACTTTTGTTCTATTTCATCCCTACTGACCGCCACAGGGCGGTACTGAAGGCACTGAATGACTAATACCAACCATGTCACGAGGACTCCTGAGCACCTACCTCACTGAGAGAGCCCAGGGGATGAGGGGCGGCCACATTAACATTGTAGAACCTGGCAAACGTGCCTGGGGAAGCCCATGATGCAGCAGCACACATCCCCCTCATAGCAGCCCAGGAAGCAGAGATGCTCCTGGTAGAGTGGGCCTTCACACGGACTGGCAGCGGACAGCGTCCTGCTCTGTAGGTGTGGCAGATGACATTCACAATCCAGTGGGAGGGAGGTTTTCTAGAAAGACGACAACCCAGCCTGAGACCGCCATACCACAGGAAAAGCTGGTCTGAGCATCTTACAGCTGCAGTGGTTGCAATGTATGGCTCCAGCGCCCGTACTGGGCACAATAACTCAGACCCATCTGCTGTTGCCTCAATGGCTGATTACGGTGCAAACTAGATAACACCTTAGGCACAAATGCAGTGTCAGGCCACATGGCGACACCAGAATCATTCGGACCCCATCGGAGACATGAGGGACTGACAGAAAGAGCATACAGCTCACCAACCCTCTTAGCCGAAACAATAGCCAACAAAAAGGCAATCTTATACGAGAGCCACTTGAGGTCCGCTTGCACCAAAGGCTCGAAAGGGGAACGGTGCAAGCCTTCAAGAACTGGCAGATCCCAGTCAGGTACTTTCCGAACCAGCGGCGGGAGCAATCTACGTGCACCATCCAGAAAAAGAGAGACCATATCATGGCTCCCACCGTTCGGTTGTCAACAGATGCATGACAACATGAAATTGCTGCGACTTATACCTTAAGGGTCGAAGGAAAGCGGCCCTTATCAGTCAGAGACTGGAGAAACTGGATTTTCATTTTGGGCAGAACACCACTAAGAAAAAAGATGCCATCTATTGTCATTCTGCTGACAAGAGGAGCGTGCCCTAGCACCCAATATGGTGTGCCTGAAAGGGTCCAAAAACCCAGTCGGCCTCCCAGTGGCCATGCCCACAGCTGGAGACTTTGAGGGACAGGGTGCCATATCCGTCCCCCCAACTGAGACAGCAGATCCCTCCTGGTTGGAAAACACCATGGGGTGCCGTGACACAGATTCCGAAGCAGTGGGAACCACGGCCGCGCTGGCCATAACGGAGCCACCAGCAACAACCTGTGGCCATCTCCGAGAACCCTCCGTAGAGTAGGCCAAATCAGCAAGAGGGGCGGAAAAGCGTACAGGAGAACTCAAGGCCAGGGATGAGCTAGCGCATCCTGGGCCTGTGTGCTTGATGCCCCTGTTAGGGAATACCACAGGGGGCAATGAGTTGACTCCTTCATGGTGAACAGATCCACCTCCACCTGACCAAAGCGGCCCCAGATCATGCGCACCACATCGCAGTGAAGGGACCACTCTTCCTGGGTAGGGAAAGTGCCTGCCCAGCCTGAATCAACTGACCAACTGGAGTATGTCAGCCACCCTGACAACAGATGGACAAGCCCTCATGGTAGTTGAGTCTAAGAGCATCCTGAGAATAGTGGTCGTCTGGGACGGAACCAGGCAACTCTTTGCCAAGTTGACTTTGAGGCTCAACTGCGACACATGAGCAAGAAGGCGGCATGTATCTTGAGAGGCACCTGCCCGAGAGGGGGTGCAAATAAGCCAGTTGTCCAGGTATGGAAGAACCCTGTCTCCGGAGGCCTGTAGAGAAAAGAAGGGAGCTTTCACGCACCGAGTAAACACCCTTAGGGAAAGGGAGATGCCGAAAGAAAGCACCCGTAATTGCCAATGGCGACCCCAATAGGCAAACCTGAGAAAACGGCGATGTTCTGCCGCATTAGGCACATGAAAGTAGGCCTCCGTCAGATCTATTGACATAGACCAGTCTCCCTTTGCAACGACCTGAAGAACATCTGATGCGATAAGCATGTGGAAGGGAAGCACCCTCAGGAACTGATTGAGTCCCATCAGATCTAAAATGGGGCGAAAACCGCCTGTTTTCTTTGGCACAACAAAAAACATCGAATAGTAGCCCCTGGGTTGCTGCAGAAGGTCTACAGCCTTGATTGCACCCTTGGTCAGGAGGGCGGAAAGCTCCTGGTCCAGTGCTTGGGATTTCATGGGGTCGGCGATAAGTCATTTTGACCCGGCGTGAAAAGGGGGGCCGCCGTCAGAACTGTAACCTGTAACAGTGGGTCAAAGTGGCAACCACCCACGGATCCACCGTATGAGCAGCCCAGAAACTGAGCTGTAAATGAGACCACTGGCCCGGTGGCATCATCTTCGATCCCCACTGCCCCTGGGAGCCCTGAGGAGGGAGCGACCAGGATCCCGGGTCTGTCTAACTGGGCGGCAGACTGGCTGACAAACGTCCCTGCCGGGTCTCTGCTGCACCTCTTGGGGATAGAAACCCACAGATCTATCACCATGCCGAGGTGGCGGCATGGTGATAGACATCCTCCTCCGCAGACAAATCAGGCAAGGGTGGGGAAGAGAGCCCAGTGGTTAGAAGTGAGGCATCAGAATGACACGTTTGCAACAAGGACTTCATCTCTGCTAACTCCGTCGACAACTGCTCACCCCTTGTGGCCAGGCCCTGGTCACACTTGGCCCGCTTCCTCCTAGAGGGGGGCAAAGAAACTGTGGTCTCACCATGGCGCTTTGAACGCCTGAGGGGGGCCACCTTCCCAGAGGGCGGGAGGTCAGCATCATCCTGAGGGCACAACTGGGCCTACCAAGCCAAACCAAACCATGAAACCACAGTTCATGCAGGGATTCTCAGACAGCGCCTCCACCAGGTGATCACGCCCAAGGCAGGTAGGGCTCAGATCATGGCCTTCGTCTGCCTGAAGCTCAGCCCCACAATCCATGCAGCAGTGGGAGCCATCCATGTCCAAGATTCCAACAAGGCTCACCCCACTTAAGATGGGAAAATAAATAAGCTAAAATGGGGAGAGGGGGCGTTAATACTGCCGTCACCAATTTTAGCAGAGCAGGCAAACAAAAAGAGGCCAAGAGGCTGCAATTAGGAGCGGGGGGCGCAAATGCCGCCATCACCACTATAGCAGAGCAGGCAAACGAAAGATCGGTTACAAGTTGGTTACACTGAGAGAGGGGGCAAACACCGCTGCCTTCACCAGGTATAAAAAACACAACTAAAAACAGCTTAACACTGTATGCCAAACAGACCACACAGTCAGTTACACTGGGAGAGGGGGTGACAAATGCCGTCACCAGGTATAGAGCCAAATTAACAGCAGCCAAGCTGCAATAACACCACAGACACAGTAACAAGAAGCCGTGAGCTGGGAGAGGGGGCTCGAACGCTACCATCACCAGCAAACAGCAAACTTACCTGCAGAAATCCTTCACTAAGCTCAACCCGTTGCAGACCTAGAAGGGTGAAAATACCGCAACTCCAGCCAGCAAGCGACAGGGACTCCAGGCAACGGGGAGGCAAAAGCTCAAGCGAGCAGCACGCGAGAAGAAATAAGGAACAGAGCCTTGGATGATGTAGACATATATAGCCTCTCTGGTCATCCGGTGTGTCACAGGTGTGACTCTGTATAATTACTTGAACTGCGCATGTACAAAGAGAACATTCAGTGCTTTCAGCACTGCCCTCTGGCGGTCAGTAGGGACAAAATAGAATAGATGTTTTTTCCACAGGTCATGAATTGCAAATCAAAAGTAGAGTAAACTGAAGTTGTTTCTTCTTTAAAAAAATGTTTGTAGAATTTCCAGTTTGAGTTCCAGGAGGCTCCACAGATGTTCTTTGACAAAGTCATAGAGATAAAGGTTCCTCCAACTTTTATTTATTTATTTAAATTTATTTCTGCCTTTAAAAGACCAGGGGGCATCATGACCACTCATAACTTTTTCTCTTCTCAGGTGTTCCACAGACGGACTTTGGCTTTCCTCATGACTCACATTGGGACTTTCAAGATTGATATCTCCACTGTGTACAATCAGCCAGGTACAGAACTGCTTACAGCTCACAACAAACTACTCTTATTGTGACCGTATCTAAACCTTGCTCACTCATCATCTTTCTGCTGCTCCAGATCACCGTTTCTACCAGAAATGGGCTCCTCTCACTGACCCAACAGACACCAGGTCAGGAGTAAAGGGCTATGTCCAGGCCAGCCTTAGTGTGCTGATGAAGGGAGACGCCCCTCACATGCCCGGTCTACCAGTGGGCACCTCGTCTGGAAGCAGCGAAGACATCGAAAAGTCAGCAATATTAATTATGGTTATTACTTTAAAAAATGTAATATCAGATACATTAAAAATACAAAAGTGATGTTTGGTTTGAAATAATACATTTATCATGGATATTTCTGTTGTGGCTATCAAAGCTTTTACAAGCAGCAGAACATTACTATTTTTTTTGTCAGTACTCTCATTATGGGATCCCTCAGGGTTGTGTTTGAGGCACTCTTCTGTTCATTTTGAATATACTGCCTCTAGGGCCAGTCAGTATATTTCTTTTCATTGGTTTGGAAATTACATGTGTATTTACAACTCTCTAAAAAAATTATGTATTTTAGATTATGGATGGAAATAAACTTCCTATGCTTCAATGGAAATAAAACAGATTATGAAATTGTGACTGGTCTGGATGAAGTTGATAATTATGCTCTAACTTCATATAATCCCTATTGATTGAGAAAACTGGTCGTGATTCTTAGATGTCTATGTCTTGTTGTCCAATGACCAAAGAGATAAAATACATGTAAAAACTTATCACAGCACAAAAGAGCCTTTGACTCAGGTGAATTTAGTTTTATTTTGCTGTATTTTGTTTTTAAAGACATCTGTTACTTCCTCGCGGCATGCCGTTTGAGCGTCCATGGGCCCGGTTTCGTGTCAAAATCTACAGAGCTGATGGTCTCCCAACCATGGAAGCAGGGCTGATGGCAAAGATGTCCGTCACTGATCGGGCAGTCTTTATTGACCCCTATGTACAGGTGATCTTCGCTGGACAGCAGGTACACAGATACATACACATATTCTTGACGTTGAATTTTTAATTGACACAGATTTGTCTTGTATGCTGTTTGACTTTAAATCACAGTATTGATTATATGTAATATTTTAGGTTTCTGGTCTTTTGGTGGAAAAGGTTTGATTGAATTTGCTAAATTTTTAATTCTTATCTGTCTACTTTATGTTTTTAGGGGGAAACATCAGTCGCCAGCGCCACCAGCTACCCAGTATGGAATGAAGAGATCTCCTTTATTGAGCAGTTTCCCCCACTGGCACAGCGAATTAAAATCCAGCTCCTTGATGATGCCAAGATGGGAGACATAGCTTTGGCAACCCACTTCCTTGACCTCCAGCAAATATCTGACCCCACCAGAAATGGTATGAACCTGAAACGATGCATAAAACTTCTCTCAACCTTCAATGATACTGAGAAAGCTAAAATAAATTCAAAACTTCCAACAGAATCACATATTTGTATAAATATATTGGAACAATGGAAGATCTTATTGTTGCTGTTTTGTTGTTATATTTTATTACATTTTATTTTATCCTGATGCAGCGATCTGTGATAATACCGTGGCTGATGCACTCAGAAAAAATCAAGCACACAAAATCCCGAATCTGAATCTGATCACTGGGAGCTGATTACACTGGGGCTCTGACAATTTGTTGTTTTGCATTGTGGTGTAACTATTATTCCTCCTCCCCTTCATTCACAAAGCATTGACTTTCTGAGTTCCTTTTGTCTCTCACTCTCCACCATGCCCAATTGTGAAGTGTCATCATTCACATTTTAGCTTTTGCTATCATGGGGGAGCTCGAGTCTGTTATAGAGTTGACCATATGTTTTTAAAATATATGTGTATGTAAAATATTTTATGTTTACCTAATACGTTTTCTTTGAAAACATAAAAGGTTTAATTGACAAAGTAAGAAACTGTTACATTGTAAATGTATTTTTAATTATAATCTTAATACTCCTTCCCATTTCCCCATGCAGGGTTTAACCCAACCTTTGGTCCATGTTGGGTTAATCTTTACGGTTCACCACAGAACTCCACCCTGGGAGACATCCACCAGGTTAAATACATTCAGATGAACTAAGCATTTACAGCAAGAATGAAGAGTTTATGCTACTTATTTAAACTGAATTCACCAATTCCACACTGTTATCTGTACAGGAAGACTACAGACAGCTGATTTCTCATGAAATTGCCATTATAATGCTTAAGAACTGTATTTATTTATTAGTTTATTTTACTGCTTAATTGAAAAACAGAGGCAACATCAATTAGTGAGCTGAGAAGTTGCTGCTTGTTAAATATAGCTGTTTTTTTGACAAGGTCATGTTATTCTAAAGCATAATGTGTTGAGAGAGTCATAGTTTTTTTAGCCATATTTTAAAGTAAAATAAGAAAAAGATATAAAACCTGTAGCTATGGTAGAAATAAGAAAGTAAAATAAAACTTTTAAAACTTTTTTTCAGGCCTTAAATCAGGGTTTGGGTGAAGGAATCTTCTATCGAGGTCGAATCCTCCTGGCTCTCTCCATGGATCTTTATTCCTCTCCCTCTGCCATCCCCACAAATACAGGCTCTGTTGCAGCCGCAAAGGTACCCATTATAGGAGACTGTGATAGTAAACAACTACTTTATCAGCCATATGTACCTGTTTGACTTGGATATGTGAAACTTCATTGTTTGGGGCTTGAAGGTGAAAGGAGCACAGGGCAAGTTTGGACTAAAGAAGAAAAGGAACAGCAAGAAGGAGAAGACGGAAGGTTAGATTTCATAGAAAATTTGGTATTATCCATCAAAAAGTTTCATGTTTTAGTACAAAACTTTGCCTGGGAGCAAACCCGTTTCAGCTATCTTTGATAGCTGCAACACAGTAATTTTCATGTTTGGTTGGTTAAAAAGATCAAATTAAATCAAGTTTTTTTACTTTTTGCTGCCAAAGCAAATTCAGCTACGAGTGAATTAGCTGATGAGTCTGAAGAGGCAGGGGTTGAAGTACCAGAGTCTGTCACTGTGGAGGTCGAGGAGATCCACCCCTTGCCTGAGGTCAGTATAACCACTCAGTTTAGTTTATTAATCTCTGCCACTTTACAATTTTTCTCCTCTGTGTCTTTACCTTGAAAGAGAGGAAAAGGTGCAAAAAGTTAATTTATTGTCATTTCTATTTATTTTACACTATTATTAAAAGTGAAAAATAACCATAAAATCTATACAACAAAAAGCATTTATGATTTTCTGTAGATTTTATCCTTTCTAATTTAAATTCAGATTTGCAACATTTGTGTCAGTGACATGTTAATTAAGAGCTAATATTATCAGTATTAATCTATTGGGACTTCATTTCATTTTTAACTGTATTCTAAAAGTATGGTGAAACATTTAGCAAAATCTGTTATTGTACACAATGTATTTATTTTTCCTTCAGGGTTACCTGGGACAGAAAGAGGAGTTTCTGCTGTTTGCATCTCTGTTTGAAGTCACAATGATTGACCCGGTAGTAGGAACAAAACCACTAACCTTTGAACTCTCCATAGGTAAACATTGGATGTGTTTTTTTTTTTTATTACTAATACATTTATCACTAAATATTGATACAGATTGAAACTGATTTCTGTTAGTCAACTACAAGACAAACAAACTGCTCCTCTAAGAAATACATTATTACATGCATGTTAACTATTTTTAAGGCACTTCAGAATAAATTAGAGCTGCCAAGTGTTTTTTTCTAATTTTTAGTGGCACAGACTCTAATTTTCACTGAATATGCATCCTAAAGAACGTTTTGGCCTTAGAGAGGGTCAGCATCTGATTTAGCTCACTTATTTACCATTTTATTTTTCTGAAATCAGCTTTTGATTTTGACATTAAACCCCAGAGGTCCCTCATATTTTTTGTGTTTGGCAGGAAATTATGGGAAGGCAGTGGGAGTTGGGAAGTCTAAGAAAAGCCAGAGCAGGGAGGAGCTGAGGAGGAGCAGAGAAAATCTGACTGAGGAAACACATGGTCTGTTGGGGTCGGAGGATGAGCTGGAGAGAGAGGAGATGACCAATCCTGAACTGGAGAACAGATCTGTGTCTTCTGCCATGAGACCTCAGCCCACTGAATATGACAGGTAGACAGTCAAAAATCACTCCAACAGGTCAGTTCTTTGGACCTGCCCCAGGTAGTGTAGGAAGTATTCTAAAAGTTATTTAACTTCAAAAAATGTCTTCAATTCTTTTAATGTAAAAGTTATAGACCACACAGTTGGGGTCCTCAAACGTTAGAAAACTTAAGTTGTCCTGAAGAAAGCTGATTAGAAATCTAATTGGTACAAACTTCTTTACTGTATATGAACAGCTAGGTTCCAGTTTCAGAACATAATTCATAGTCACCTGCATAGTCACCTTAAAATGTGACTATGCAGGAACAAAATCCAAATTTAGATCAGCTGCTGTCCTGTGTTATTATTCATTTGGATATTTATTATTTTTTAGCAGGGAAAATTGCATAAAACAATGTTAAATTAAAAGAAACAGTTGTGCTGTCTATTTTCCCTCTAACCTAAGGCTAATTTCCAGGTCCTGGTTATGCCCTGGTTAGACCTTTAGATGTTAACCTTTAAAACTAATAATACAAATAAACCTATTTAAAACTAACAGTAAAATAAGACACAATCAAGAAGTCAACTTGTAAAACTACTATCACAAATTTTTTTATTTTAAAGAGTAAAATAATAAAAATAATAAAAACAATGCATAAAAAGTGTCGAGCAGCATAAGATGTACAAGTTTCAGTGCTGCTGCTCTTAATTGTGCTTAACTACCACTCTTGTGTGTAATTTACAAATTAATAAGTAAAATGATAAACAATGATAAGCTTGAAATAATAGTAAATGGATCAGAGCCTTGCAAAAGTATTTGTACCCCTTAAACTTTTTCACATTTTGTCACATTAGGGCTTAGGGGATGGGCGAGAGGCAGGTTGCACTCGGACAGGTCATCACAGGGCAACACAGTAACACCAGAAAAACAACCAGGCACACAGACACTCATACCTAAGGGCAATTTAGTGAGACCAATTAATCTAATGATCATGTTTTTCGACTGTGAGAGGAAGTCGGAGAACCCAGAGAGAACCCACGCATGCATTGGGAGAACAAGCAACCTCCATGCAGAAAGACCCCAGGCCAACATTCGAACCAGGACATTTTTCCCCAAAGGCTTGTTGTCATACTTGTAATGGAAATTCGCAATGAGCAGCAATCAGCACCCACTCTAGAGAAAGTTTTAACCTTTTTTACGAGGTTAAATCTTTAATATGCATCCCATAAACTGGTAGTGATTGATGAAGGGATAACAGGCTATATCTCATTAGTTTATGTGGTGAGATATAGCGTGTTTTTGTTTGACAACTTCTGCATGTCTCTTTCCTTTTTTTAGGTCATTTAAGTGTATTCAACTGCAGCCCCCAGCAATGAATCTAAAGCCTTGTCTGTATGTCTGGAGTCAGTTTGAGGATCACAGCTTTCGTCTCTATCAAGCCAACTGGTTAAGCAAGATGGCCGACAGGCTGGTGGGGGTCAATTGCTTTCAGTTTGTTCTCAGAAATGGCATTGAGTGAATTATTCAGTGTCTCCAAAGCTCTTCCTCTGTCTTTTAGGAGACTGGTCTCAATCAGGTGGAACATCTCTTGCGGAGGCCGAAGAGTAAAGCAAAGGAACGTTTGATTGAAGTGTTACTAGAGTTGGTGACTTGTTGCAAGTGAGTTACCATCAGAAATGTTGATCAGCAATAGAATGATATTTGGATTATTATCAGTTTGTCCTCTCTTGCTCTGCAGACAGTTCAGTGCTTTCTCGGACAAGAGATCTCAGTCCCGTCCGAACAGCCTGGATAAATGCAGGAGGGAGTTTATCAAAAAGAATTTGGTGAGTCTGTTCCCAGCTATGTTTCTGCTTCTAACAACGTGACTGCCAGTTTCTAACTGACTGTTTGTAGGTTCTACTAGCCAGACAGGCAGTCAGAGCCAGACGAAGGATTACCAGAACCAAAACCAAAGAGCAATTGATGGAAAGCTGGAAAATCCTGAGGAAGCTTCGCCAACTGGCTGTAGAGGTAAGAAAACACAGAAAGATCTTACAAACTGTAAATCACCAAAAAGACTGCACATTCTTTGACTGAGCTCTGACATCTCTTACTCCAGCCCCAGAGCACCATCCCAGATACTTTTCTCTGGTTGCTTAATGGAAGTAAACGACTGGCTTACGTCAGGATTCCTTCACACTCCATCCTTTTCTCATTGGTGGAGGAGCAGAAAGGGCGGGACTGTGGCCGCATCACCACTCTCTACATGAAGGCAAATATGGCACATCAGTCTGCTTTTACAGATTATTCTTAAAGTTGTCATTTTGTTAGGTGTCACTGTTATAAAACAGAGTAGTGAGAAGGCCTAGGTGCTAGGTGTACATTTAAAATACCTTCATGCTGTCCCAGGACTGCACTACTACTTTAAAAAAACTGTCAGAATGCAGATGGTCTTTGTAGGGTCCTTGCGAGGTCTTTTTGGGTGCTTTGGACTATACATTATATGTCATGTTGTTTGAGAGTTCCCAGCCTTTACTAAACACGGGTATTAAGACTGTAGCTGTTCATTATTATGGTGGCATAATGTTAGTGTCCTGGGTGAGGCATGGATGCCAATGTATACTGTGCATACCATGCTAGGTCATCTTGCAAATTAAATGTGGAGCAATGGTTTACGCCCTCTTCCGGAGTAGGGCTTCAAGCTGGGTTGCTGGGAGACCAAGGGAAGCGATGAGGTTTATTGGATCACTATGTTCAATGAACAATTCACAGATTTTGGAGTTTGTGTGCATGATAGCATTTGACTTTACTCACCTCCCAGAGTGCTGGAGAAAGTAAAAAATGTTATACATGATGGCGTGCTCAGCAGTCCCTCCATCTGGATCCTTTCATGTTGCTGATCAGCTGACCACAGCACAGATCTTGCTTTCCTTGCTATAGAAAAGCTGAAACTTATTGTGGAGGAGCAGCAAACTCCAGATATAAAGGGAAACAGAGGTGACAAAGGTGACAGATTGACAGGCAACAAGCTGGTGCAGATTTGACACCAGTGGTGGTAGTATTTTGGCATGGTGGCTGGGATAGCACTGTAGAAAAAGCTTTGGTGGGTAGTAGGATTGTAGCAGCGTCATGGTTGCTTTCTCAATGAAGATTTTCCAGATTAGCCACATTCCAGCAAACCTCCGAGAAGACATTGAGGTCTTCAAGACTGTGGGGCATCCATCCTGCAGTGTGAAATGGCCCTTATCCATACAGACAAAACATGCTTTATAGCTTTTGATAATAACATTTTCATCTCTACCCAAAAACCATCTGTGGGTGTTCCTTTTTACTGAACTATTGTTCTCATTAATGGCTCTCATCACTCTTAGTTTGTGATATATGTCGGACTCCTAAATCCTCTGGGAACCTTCATTTTCTTTTATGTCTCATATTACATTAAACTCATTCTCCACAATTTTAAGTGATGCTTCCGGTTTAAAACAGGACTTGTATCCTGAATTTTTTTTATCATCTGTGTGCTGTGGTTTCAAGTTCAACTTATTTTTTTCTCTGTGCTATAGTCTCCAGGATGCTCACCAGGCGAAATCTTTGCAAAGCTGGAGGTGTATCTGTGGCTTGGTCTTGTCAAGTACAGTAAAGAAGCAGTCAGCAGCCTCCCAGAGGAGTTCATGCCTATGTATGAGGAGGAGGAGGAGACACAGAGACAACTGCTTCCTGTGGAGGAGAGGAGAAAGATTCCTATCAGTCTGTCCTGCCAAGGTGAGTCCCCTTATCACCAAAAAGCGAGAGATCGTTATCTTAAAAGGTCTAACATATCCAAAGTCTCATTCGAGAGAATCTGTGAATATCTCTGTCTCTGCAGACTGCACGTACTTCCAGCTGCGGTGTCACCTGTACCAGGGTCGTGGCCTTTTGGCTGCAGATGATGACGGCCTGTCAGATCCTTTTGCAAGGGTGATCTTCTCTACGCAGTGCCAGGTCACCAGGGTAGGTCCAACTACTCTACTGGTGGAAAATTCACGAATGTTCTAGCACAGAATGACTTGACATGTATCTGTATGACTTTGAACAGATGTTGCCGGACACCCTCTCCCCCTCCTGGTGTGAGTGTTTGCTGTTTGACAGAGTTCTGCTGGAAGGAACAAAAGAGCAATTTCAACAAGACCCACCTGTCATCATCATCAACATCTATGATCATGACAAAATGGTAAATCTATGAATCACTTCTAATGTTTCATATTTATATCTGTTCTATAGGTTAGAAAGTTGCTTCCAGTTTAACCAAGAGTTATTTTTATTTATTTATTTATTTTTGTCACAAAACTCCAATTTAAAACAATCCAAATCAGTGGTGCTTAATATGGTTTATGGCTTAGGTTGATGTAGGGTTATTGATTCATTTTAAACTCTGGGTCAGTGATAAATCTGTTAAAGGAAAAAGTGATTTAACCACTATGTGCAATTAATGGCTCCTGTCTCAGCAGAGTGAAAACTTAATTTCAAGCAGTTTGTGAATTTCTATGTGTATGCAGGGCAGTCCGAAGCCTCTGGGTCGAGCTTATGCAGAGCCTGAGTTTAAAACTGTGGAGCAGTTCTATGAAAAGCCCAGACTTCAGTTTTACGATGTTAGCAGGGGGAGGATTCCTGCTGGAGAGCTCCTGGCTGCCTTTGAGATAATTGAGTTCGACTACTCTGCTTTTGGAGAGGTGAGACTGATAAATAAATAAATCAGTCTAAGTCCTGTACTTCATATTTTGTCTTGATAAATCCAAAACCTTCAATGTATTCTATTAAACATTTATGTGATACTGCCGCAAGAAGCAGTAACTGTGAGATGAAAGAAAAACGATGCATGGGTTTTAGCATTTTCACACATTAAAGTGTATTTGCTTTTATATTAACCCCTTTTGCCTAAATATCCCTAAATGAAATCAACTCTAACCTTTTGCCTTTTGTTCAGTCAAGTCAAGTTTATTTATAAAGCGCTTTTCAGCAACAAGGGACTCAAGGCGCTGTACATAAGGAAAAATATTACAATGATACAGAAAATCAAACAACAGAGGTAATAAAAAAAAAAGAGAATGAAGAACATAAGTGATAAAACCATTCATTGAAACCAAGGAACATAAAGACAGACCAAAGATAAAGAGGTGGAATAGTTTAAAGCAGGTAAAAGTTGTGAAACAACACCCCAAGCTTTGAACACCTCACAGTGCACTGATCAATCCATCATCTGAAAATGAAAAGAATATGGCACAACTGTAAACCTACCATGGCCGTCTGCCTAAACTGACAGGATGAGCAATGAGATCTTTAATCAGACCAGCAGCCAAGAGGCCCAGGGTAACCTGCAGAGAGGACCTGCAGAGACCCACAGCTCAGATGGGAGAACCTGCTTACAGGATAACTATTAGTCATGAACTCTATAAATCTGGCATTTATGGAAGAGTGACAAGAAATCCATTGTTAAAAGAAAGCCCTACAAATTCCCCTTAACATTTTACCACAACCCATGTAGGGGACACAACAAACATATCAAAGAAGGAGACTAAAATTAAATTAAATGGCCTCCATGCAAAATGCTATGTGTGGTAGAAACACTGCACATCACCCTGAACACACCATCCCTTTGGTGAAACATGGTGCTGGCAGGATCATCCTCTGTGCAGAGTTGCTGGGAAGACTGATGGAGCTAAATACATGGTAATCATGAAAAGACACCAAAGACATTTGGTGTCTTTTCATGTTTCTAGTGAACCTGAACTGTTACATTTCAGGAAAACTACATACAAAGGAAGAGGGTAAAATTATAGTTGTATTTAATGGTGTAGATTTTATCTTCTACAACTGATGCTGTCAAGGTCTGGGTTTGGATCGGACCAAAGTGCAGATAAGAGCTTGGCAGCAGCATGATGAGAGGAAGGCTTCTCTTTAATCAAAGGTCTCCAAAACATAACATAAATCACAGCAGGTACAAACATGAGTCGAGCCAAAAACGTCCACGTGTACACAGTTCTGTAACGTAGCAAAACTGAGCATAAACAGGGGTAGTGAACAAGAGGAACCAGCAAGGAACTGAGAACACAGACCAACTAATATACAGAGAGACATGAGAAAGTAACAATAGACAGGCAATCAAAAGAACTAGGGACAGGTGTGACGAGGCAAACAGGGAGGCTGAAGGGCAGGTGAAACTAATACAAAACTAACCCATGGGAGAAGGGACTAATAAACAATACAGTAAACAAACCTAAACCAACACTGACTCAAATAACTGGAAAGGAAGCAGAGAACGTGAGGACTAGAATACATACAAACCAAAATGTAAACAATAACTAAAACTAACCAATCAGGAGGGACTGGAAGAATAGAGACTTAAACCAGAGAACTATAATAATAATCATAATAAAGAGAAAACCATTCTAAGTGATAAATAAGAAAACAACAACAACTAAAGGAACTATGAGCGAGGGGAGAGAGAAGTGCAAACAGTAGGAGGCAGGAGGGAGAACAAAACTAACATCAAAATAACTGAAGGAATAAACAAACACAAAACCAACACAGAGTCCAAAAATGTCGAACCCTGACAGATGCAATTGTTTTTCATACTTTATTGCATTTAGATTAGGAGGTTATAATTACCTGGATACACTTGCGTTTTTTTTTAGCCAGTGAATGTTAAATGCTATTAACATGATTATATAAAATTAGAAACAATGACACTAAATAAGATTATTGCAACAATCAATCACAGCTGTTTTTCAACCCGCTTCCTTGAAGCCCTGCCTCCCCATCAGTGTGGATCCTCAGAAGCTGACCTACCTCGATGAGCAGAGATATTATGTCATCCCAGAGGGAGTCCGACCTGTTCTGAAGACCTTCAGGATTGAGGTGAAGCTCACCAAAGGCACACCCATGCTGTTGAAATGTTCATTGATGATGGCTATTTGCATCTTTGTGTTTTGTTTTTTTCAGGTTCTTTTCTGGGGTCTGCGGGAGCTGAAGCGGGTGCATCTGTTTGAGGTGGAGCGTCCAAAGGTGAAGGTGGAGTGTGGAGGAAAGCATCTGGAATCTGAAGAGATCCAGAGCTACAAGAACAACCCGAACTTTAAAGAAGTGGTCCGCTACATTGATGTGGTCTGTATTTCTTTTCATGTCATCAAATGCAGTTAGAATTATTTTACGATAACTATGATGAAGATCAGTAGCTGTGGCACCAGAGATTATTTTAAGAGCAATAACTGATAAATTCATGTACTCAAATTAAAGATTACATTTTTATGAATTGTTTCTGCTTTTATTTTTTTTCACATCTTTGTGAAGTTTTCCAGCTGGAGGTTGCCAAAGCTCACAGAACATGAGTCAAACTGAACATCCAGCTGCTTTCTGTCTTTGGTTTTATCAGGAGCTTCCAGAGCAGTCCTACCTCCACCCTCCTCTGACGGTGTTTGTGGTGGAGCATCGGCCATTTGGTCATCTTGCTCTAGTTGGGTCCCATGTTGTCCAGAACCTCATGAACTATGCTCTACGAGATCATGGAGGAGAAGAAGAGGAAGAAGAAGAGCAAAAACCAAAAGGTAACAGCATTAAAAGTAGTAAAAGCTGCAAAACGATTTAGAATTTAATAGATATTTAGATGTTTTGTTTGGAAAGTATCATTTCAACACGCACTGTGCACTGCTTTAAACCAGACATTCATGGAATGCTTAACAACCTTCTCCGTCAGTTGTTTTCTGAGCTTTCTGATTGTCTTTCAGAATTTCTCTGCAGTTTTAACTTGTTAATTAAAGCAACATTACCTGTTGTTTACCTCATCTAATTGTTAAAATGACTGCTGTTTCATTTTAGCAGTTTGGCAGCTGATAGATGTTTTTGCAAATCCCAAGGGTGTTTTAATGAAAGAAGATGCTTAAAAATGTGTTTAGCAAGAAGATAATTGTAGTTGATATAGATGGTTACCATGGATTGTTTGGGGTTGAGTTGGATGAGTTAAAGCTGCAAAATAAATTAATATATTTTCCAAAAAACTGAAGCTAATATGATGTAGACTGATGTTTCTCTGCAACACGATCCTCTGGACTTCCCAGTTTTTTCTACATTAAACCTTTTTCCAGACACATGTGTTTTATTTGCTTATCTCTAGTAAGGCAGACTTCAATGAAGGTCAACCCTTTGACATCAGTAAAGAACATGGGACTCAGCAGTTTGACAGTCAAGCAGTCAAAAATTCCTATTAACCCCATGAAGATAGTTAATGTGAGTATATTAATCGCCCTCTACTCATGAGAGACACAACACCCAAAACTGACCTATGTTTCAACTGCCCACAATACAATAATGAATGCAAGTTTGCTTAGTCTTTTCTGTTTGACATGAACAAACACCTTTAGGCTCCCCTGAAGAAACTGAAAAGAAATGTGGAGGAGCTGGAGGAAGAGGCTCCTGAGAAGGAGGAGTTGGACTGGTGGTCCAAGTACTACGCCTCACTGGAGGAACTGGAAAAGCAGGTGATACACAGATTTACCCAGCTAGTCTTTCTCAACATGCAGTGTCCTGTAAAAGTAATAATACTGCTTCAATATTTTAACATTTTCTTGCATTACAACTACAAACATCAATACATTTTATTTGAGTTTTATGTTAAATGAACACAAAAACATGCATTAATGTGGTAGTATTTAAGAATATTGGCCTTTGTTTCTTCCTACATTGCTTCCAATGAGCCAGACATTATTGTAATTATTAGAGACTTTTTAGGGGGACTTTTCATTAACCTTAATTAATCCTCTAATCCACCTAACACTGATTTATGAATAATTTCAATATTAAAACAACTAACTATTGTGTTTTCATGAAACAGATGGCAATAACAGAAACAATAATTCATGGTTTAATCACTGAAAACCTTACTTGTTAGAACATTTCTTCTGCGTTGTTCTTGATCCCATAAAATTATTTCTTCTGTTATAATGTGTTCCTGTGATTAGGCTGCAGAGAGAGAAGAGATGGAGGAAGAAGCAGAGACAGGTACAGGTTACCTCAGAACAGATGAACAACCTGTCAGGTTGTTGTTTTCTCTATCTCTGAACCAACTTTAAATAGCAATTGAGGCATTTAGCCATCATTAAAAAGAGGTTGGTTTATGTGTGTTTTGCATAAACATGGACTCAACATTACAAGTAGTTTTCTTAAGGAACAAATCTGTGAGGGGGAGTAAAAATGGCGTCCTTAGATGAATGAGATGAAAAAAAGATGACAAAGCATACATTTTGGAGAAAAACATTTGATGAAGTATTTTAAAAGAGAAATGTTCTGCTTTGAACAGATGGAGTAAATTTGACCATGGCAAACATTGAGGAAGAGGAGGAAGAAGTTGATGTGGTTGAGATTGAGCCTCCTAAACGCAAAAAGATTGCCACACTTAAGGTGGGAAGGCACAGTAGCTTAACCGACCTTATTCTGTCCAGTTTTATCCATTTTCCACTCAAATACAGACAATCATCATTGATTTGAGATGACCAGTAGTGAGCAGGGTTAACAGTTAAAAGATAAAAAATGAAAGTCTGGTTAAAAGTGAGCTATAAATGATTTTCACCAGAATTTCTATTGACGCATTTAAATAGATTTTTATCAAACAACCACAGCTTTATAATAAGTATTCATCTGCGTTTAATATTTGCATATCTAATGCTGTCTTATGTCCTTTTTTTACATAATTTGATTTCTATTCATAGTCCTACAGATTTCTAGCAAAGAAAATTGCGTTATTTACAGTTTTAGTTTTCATAGGTGTCCCAGTTTTATACATATAAAGACAAAAAGCAAGTTAAGTTAACTGTTAGCCTTACAAGAATGCAGCTTAAACTTGGAACCGTATTTTTAAACTGTATGTTAAGATCGCTTAATTGAACGTTGTCCGTGAGAAAGCCAATGACACCTTCCAGAAGACAGCTATTTTATCAAAGGTCAGTGTTAAAGAAGCTGGCAGTTCAGAGTGCTGTCTCCAAGCATATTAATGAAAGGTTGAGTGGAAGAAAAAAGTGTGTTAGAAGAAGGTTCACAAGCAACAGGGATAACTGCAACCTTTAGAATACTGTAAAGCAAAGCCCATTAGAGAGTTTATGGGAGATTCTTTATTAGAATTCTAATTTACTGAAAAATATGAGAGTTATAATATATAATATACTTATAATATATAAGAGACTCTGAATACTTTCAGAATTTCCTGGGAATTTCATGAATGATGCTGCTGACAGACAGCAGAGTACAGATGTCCAGTGGAATAACTTCTGTGTTTGTCTTCAGCTGTATGAACGCGATCTGGAATCAGAGTTCATCGACTTTCAGGACTGGCTGCGGATTTTTCCCTTGTTTAAAGGTCAAGCCATCACTGAGGACGATGAGGAGGACAATGAGGAGAGGCTGATGGGAAAATACAAGGTCTGAATATTACAGCGAGCTCTCTGTTTATATATATGACTGTGTTTCTGTAGAAAAGTTTATATTGTTTCCTGCTTTTCTTCCACAGGGTTCCTTCCTGGTTTATCCCATCGATCCGGAGGACAAAGATGACACTACGTGTCAGATCACTAATGGAATCCCTAAAAATTCACCTGTCAAAGTCTTAGTCAGAGTTTATATCGTCAAGGTACTGGTCTCTTTTTGTCTCTCATTCATATACACAGACTAGCTTTAAAACAAATACATTTACATTTTTATGTTCAGCTTTGTTCATATTTGAATAAGTTATCCACCAGCTGGGACAGTGTTTTCCTCTCAGCAGCTACTAATTGAGTTTTGTCTTACAGGCCACCAGCCTGGCTCCCACTGACCCTAATGGTAAAGCTGACCCCTACATTATTGTTAAGGTGGGAGATCAAAGTCTGGACTCTAAAGATCGATACATCCCCAAACAGCTCAATCCAACATTTGGAGAGTCAGTTTCTTTTTCTTTTCTCCCAGTTTGTTCACCCATAACTAAACCCCTTCCTGCCTGCCTTGCAACCTGTCTGAAGATCTAACTCTGTATTTCAGGGTGTTTGAACTCACAGTGTCTTTCCCTCTGGAGACTGAGTTGGTCATAACGGTCATGGATCACGATCTGGTTGGGGCCGATGATGTTATTGGAGAGACTCGAATTGATTTGGAGAACCGGTTCTACAGCCGGCATCGGGCCTCCTGTGGTCTCGCTCTTTACTACGACACGTTAGTACCACTTTGTAGGCTATTGTCAGGACTCAGCAACAGCTTAACATCAACAACATATTAGTACAAAAGAAGACATAAGTTCTCAATTTAGGCCTTAATGTGATTAGCACCAAAATGAGCACAACTGTCATTCAGCTGGTGAGTATCTCAATATGTTAGAAATACAAGCTACGCAAAAAGAACAAAATCACCTCTGTACCAAAAAATTAGTCATGAATGTCATGAATTTTGGGCTTTTCAGTATTTTTGTCACCTGTCATTTTTTCAGTGTGGAATGATTATACAACAAACAACACAGAACAATTTTAGGACAAGTAAAAAAATTGTATACAGTACAGACCAAAGGTTTGGACACCTTCTCATTCAAAGAGTTTTCTTTATTTTCATGACTATTAATATTGTAGCTTCACACTGAAGGCATCAAAACTATGAATTAACACATGTGGAATTGTATACTGAACAAAAAAGTGTGAAACAACTGAAAATATGTCTTATATTCTAGGTTCTTCAAAGTAGCCACCTTTTGCTTTGATTACTGCTACGCACACTCTTGATATTCTATTGATGAACTTCAAGAGGTGACCTGAAATGATTTTCACTTCACAGTTGTGCCCTGTCAGGTTTAATAAGTGGGATTTCAAGCCTTATAAATGGGGTCGGGACCATCAGTTGTGTTGTGCAGGAGCTGGATACAGTACACAGCTGATAGTCCTACTGAATAGACTGTTAGAATTTGTATTATGGCAAGAAAAAAGCAGCTAAGTAAAGTAAAACGAGTGGCCATCATTACTTTAAGAAATGAAGGTCAGTCAGTTAGTCCGAACAATTGGGAAAACTTTGAAAGTGTCCCCAAGTGCAGTCGCAAAAATCATCAAATACTACAAAGAAACTGGCTCACATGAGGTCCGCCCCAGGAAAGGAAGACCAAGAGTCACCTCTGCTGCGGACGATAAGTTCATCCGAGTCACCAGCCTCAGAAATTACAAGTTAACAGCGGCTCAGATTAGAGAACAGGTCAATGCCACACAGAGTTCTAGCAGCAGACACATCTCTAGAACAACTGTTAAGAGGAGACTGTGTGAATCAGGCCTTCATGGTAAAATAGCTGCTAGGAAACCACTGCTGAGGACAGGCAACAAGCAGAAGAGACTTGTTTGAGGTAAAGAACACAAGGAATGGACATTAGACCATAAATCTGTGCTTTGGTCTGATCAGTCCAAGTTTAAGATCTTTGGTTCCAACCACCGTGTCTTTGTGCGACGCAGAAGAGGTGAACGGATGGACTCTACATGCCTGGTTCCCACCATGAAGCATGGAGGAGGAGGTGTGATGGTGTGGGGGTGTTTTGCTGGTGACACTGTTGGGGATTTATTCAAAATTGAAGGCATACTGAACCAGCATGGCTACCACAGCATCTTGCAGCGGCATGCTATTCCATCCGGTTTGTGTTTAGTTGGACCATCATTTATTTTTCAACAGGACAATGACCCCAAACACACCTCCAGGCTTTGTAAGGGCTATTTGACCAAGAAGGAGAGTGAGGGGGGTTGAAAGCAAAGTGCTAAGCAGCTCTGGGAACTCCTTCAAGACTGTTGGAAAACCATTTCAGGTGACTACTACCTCTTGAAGCTCATCAACAGAATGCCAAGAGTGTGCGGAGCAGTAATCAAAGCAAAAGGTGGCTACTTTGAAGAACCTAGAATATAAGACAAATTTTCAGTTGTTTCACACTTTTTTGTTCAGTATATAATTCCACGTGTTAATTCATAGTTTTGATGCCTTCAGTGTGAAGCTACAATAGTCATGAAAATAAAGAAAACTCTTTGAATGAGGTGTGTCCAAACTTTTGGTCTGTACTGTATACACACACACACACACACACACACACACATATATATATATATATATATATATATATATATATATATATATGTATCAACTACAGTTAAATCACGTACTCTGCACCAATGTTTACACTAGAAACCCCTCCCTTTTGAGTGCATGTTTTGTTTTTCCTCTAAAAAAAATTTGCACTTTTAAATATGTGTTTTAAAGGAGTGATTACGCTCCAATATATTTAAACATAGACACAATCTATAGCCAGACAAAGCATGTGATTGGTTTTGTGTCTTTTTTTTGTCTTGGTACTCCTTTCTTGTTTTTGTTGAGTTTGATAGATTTTTGTATATATATAAATACATAAATAATGCAGTGTCTGTAAACCATTTAAATTTTACCTGTGTTCCTGCCTTTTAAGTGATGGTTACAACAAGTGGCGTGATGCAAAGAAACCGTCAACAATCTTGGCTGAGCTCTGCAGAAAGAACGGCATCCCATCTCCAGAGTACAGAACATCTGAAGTCAAAGTCCTCAACATGATCTTCAAAATACCATCAGATGCAATACCTGAAGGTGGGACAGAGAATAAAGGTAGACAGATATAAAATTAAAGAGACAAACAGATAGATGTTTACATGTTCAGTCAGTCGGTAAGAGAGCTCAGGTCCTAAAGAACTATAATATATGTAAATAGTAAATTTGTAGTAGCAAACTGGTTAATTTCTTGCTGAAAGCAATATCATTTATAACTGATATGAATTTATGTAAATAATTCTCAACAAAACTGACCAATATGAGTCAGTGACATTAAAAGATATTACAATGAGCAACAAGATACAGGGGTTGGACAATGAAACTGAAACACCTGGTTTTAGACCACAATAATTTATTATTATGGTGTAGGGCCTCCTTTTGTGGCCAATACAGCGTCAATTCGTCTTGGGAATGACATATACAAGTCCTGCACAGTGGTCAGAGGGATTTTAAGTCATTCTTCTTGCAGGATAGTGGCCAGGTCACTACGTGATACTGGTGGAGGAAAACATTTCCTGACTCGCTCCTCCAAAACACCCCAAAGTGGCTCAATAATATTTAGATCTGGTGACTGTGCAGGCCATGGGAGATGTTCAACTTCACTTTCATGTTCAACAAACCAATCTTTCACTAGTCTTGCTGTGTGTATTGGTGCATTGTCATCCTGATACACGGCACCGCCTTCAGGCTACAATGTTTGAACCATTGGATGCACATGGTCCTCAAGAATGGTTCAGTAGTCCTTGGCAGTGACGCGCCCATCTAGCACAAGTATTGGGCCAAGGGAATGCCATGATATGGCAGCCCAAACCATCACTGATCCACCCCCATGCTTCACTCTGGGCATGCAACAGTCTGGGTGGTGCGCTTCTTTGGGGCTTCTCCACACCGTAACTCTCCCGGATGTGGGGAAAACAGTAAAGGTGGACTCATCAGAGAACAATACATGTTTCACATTGTCCACAGCCCAAGATTTGCGCTCCTTGCACCCTTGAAACCGACGTTTGGCATTGGCATGAGTGACCAAAGGTTTGGCTATATCAGCCCGGCCGTGTATATTGACCCTGTGGAGCTCCCGACGGACAGTTCTGGTGGAAACAGGAGAGTTGAGGTGCACATTTAATTCTGCCGTGATTTGGGCAGCCGTGGTTTTATGTCTTTTGGATACAATCTGGGTTAGCACCCGAACATCCCTTTCAGACAGCTTCCTCTTGCGTCCACAGTTAATCCTGTTGGATGTGGTTTGTCCTTCTTGGTGGTATGCTGACATTACCCTGGATACTGTGGCTCTTGATACATCACAAAGACTTGCTGTCTTGGTCACAGATGCACCAGCAAGACATGCACCAACAATTTGTCCTCTTTTGAACTCTGGTATGTCACCCATAATGTTGTGTGCATTTCAATATTTTGAGCAAAACTGTGCTCTTACCCTGCTAATTGAACCTTCACACTCTGCTCTTACTGGTGCAATGTGCAATCAATGAAGACTGGCTACCAGGCTGGTCCAATTTAGCCATGAAACCTCCCACACTAAAATGACAGGTGTTTCAGTTTCATTGTCCAACCCCTGTAGAAGGACACAATAAAATATAAAGAAACGTTTAAAAGACGATAAATAAGAATAAAGTAAAACCACTAAAAACAATGTATGAAGGTGTTATTTTTGACTTGTACCAAAAGCAAAAGAGAAAACATAAATCACAACAAAAAGTGGAATCAGCTTTTTCCTTATATCTGGATCTGTTAACGTTTCTGACTAACGTGTGCTCTAACATGGATGTTGGTGTAGTCAGGATATGCAAAGAAAGATCATCATGAACAGGAATGAATTTAAAACACAATAAAACTATAAGATATGATTTGTGTATCAATTAAAAGACAAAATCATGACATGTAAGCAGTTTGTGTGGAAAGTAGAGGAATTAATACACCAGCATATTACTATCTCATCATTATCTAGTTGGGAAGTGACAGAGTAAATAACTTTTACTTTTGCCTTTTAATTATATTGAGGTCTTTACCTTGAAAATCTCTTGCTAAAAATTTTCATTTGAAATAGTTCCTTGCAAAAGTATTCATACCTCTTTAACGTTTCCACGTTTAGTCATGTGACAGCCAGAAACTTTAATGTATTCTGCTGGGATTTTATGCGACAGTTTAACACTGATTAGTGCATGATTCTGAAGTGAAAGGAAAATGATACATGGTTTGCAATTTTTATTTTGTGAAACAAAATCTGAAAAGTGTGGTGTACATTTAAGTCAATACATTGTAAGACCTCTGGCTGAAATTACACCTTTGTTTAACACTACGACCTTTGCAAATCTAGATGTACAGCAACCTTCCAGAGATTGATCAGTTGCTGTTTAAACTGATCAGGACCAGTTTTAACAGAAGCGTAACAACATCAAGTTAAAGGCCAGATGTGCCTGGGGAGCGTTTTTAGGGAACAGATTTTTCAGAACCAAAAAAGACTCTCCAGTAATTTAAGAAAGTTTCTTTTTATCCAAACTTTCCGGTCACTCACAAATGCCTGACAGTTGAAAATATGATAAACTGGGTCACATTTTCACCAGGAAGAGAGGTCTGATAGAAGTGTCGTTGTTCTTGTCAGATCTGCTGAAGAAGAACGAACGCTCTCCAGAGGAAGAGGCAGAGATAGAGGAGCATGCATCCTTAAATGTGCTGCAGCGCTGGGAGGAGATGAGGGAGTTCCTCCCTGGAGCTGTTCCTCTGGTTCCAGAACATGTGGAGATCCGGTCTCTGCAGAACCAAGACAGTCCTGGACTCCCTCAGGTTCAGAAACATCCACAGAACTCAAATTGAGAACAAATCACTCAGTGTGGTGCAAATGGTTGCACTTAACAATGTTTGTGTCTGGTGTATATTCCAGGGTTATCTTCATATGTGGGTGGACATGTTTCCCACAGATATCCCAGCTCCGCCTGCTGTTGACATAAAACCCCGTCTACCTGAACAGTGAGTGGACATTCAACTGAGGGCAAATTAACAGAATAGAAGGTAAGCTGCAAAAGTTCACGTTTGTTTGCTAATTTCACTACGACAGGTATGAGCTGCGTGTGATCATCTGGAACACTGATGATGTGTTTCTGGATGATGTCAACCCTTTCACGGGTGACCCATCCTCTGACATCTATGTTAAAGGGTAAGACTTACACCTTAAGTTGCATGTTTTTCATGCGTTAACCTACAGTACAGCGTTATGCACATTTCATTTATTCTTTTTGTAGCTGGATAAAAGGGCTGGATGGAGACAAACAGGAAACTGATGTCCACTTCAACTCCCTGACTGGAGAAGGAAACTTCAACTGGAGATTTGTTTTCAGATTTGACTACCTTCCTACTGAGGTACATGCATGTTAACCCTGAGGACATTATTATAAAGCAGGTATATTCAGCGGGTCTCCAGGTGATCTGGCTTTAACAATCAAGGACCGACTGAGCATTGAAGGCACATGTTGGTTGATACTTTCAAAATAACGCAAGTGTTTGCAGAAACAACATGATTTAGCATTTGAAAATATCATGTATAATAAGAAAAATGATATTGTTCAAATAAAAATGCGTTCTGCCGTTGTAGAAAGAGGTGGTGTTTAAAAAGAAGGAGTCCATCTTCTCCCTGGAGGAGTCTGAGTTTCGCCAGCCTGCTGTTCTGACCCTTCAAGTGTGGGATTATGATCGCATCTCAGCCAATGACTTTCTAGGTGAGATTGAAGTGGCAGAAATTCTGTGCTGTCTGAGAAAAGCATCTTTATCATGATGAAAGTTCAGTCATAGCAAAACGTAAGGAAGAGCCCCATCATGTTGCTGTCCGATGTGCTGCGTGCATATTTCAGCATAATGTAATGGTACTTTCGACCTCTACATGCCTTCACTAAAGCATTTCAAAGAGTTTAAATTCAGGTCAAATTCAGTTTATGTTGCAGAGAAGCTGTGTGTGATTTTAGGATTTAGGAATTTTATGTGTGTGTGTTTCAGTAACTATGTTTCTGAGAATCCTGCTACTAATACAGGTATATTAATTACTGCAACTTGTTAATTAGTGACATTATATGTGCCTTAATTATTAATTGCCCCTTCCAGACAAACACAGGAGCAAGTTATTAAAATGTTTATCTTCACTAAAACATATTGCATAATATTCAGAGCCCCATGTGCTTTCTGACTTGCTCTCTATTATATTTCAACATACAGTACAGCACAAATAATCAGGCCTAAATTTTTGCGAAATTAACAATTTTTGCCAAACATGTCATTGAAGGCAGTTCAAAGAAAGAAACATTGTTTGAATTTTATTGAAGAATTTAGACTATAATGTAAACATCACCATCCCTTTAATTTGCCAATGATATTTTTAAATGTTTAACAGAAATTCTTAAAAAATTCAGGCTTGCATTGAGTGTTCAAAAGTCTGTTTCTGTATTATCTCCTCTTATGATTACATTTGCAATAAAAAGTATCATCATCCTTTTTCTTATTCTCATTCAGGGTCCATAGAGCTGTCCCTCAGTAGCATGGTGCGACCGGCGAAGTCGTCCAGCAAGTGTACGATTGAAATGGCAAAGGACCAGGCCAGTCCTCGCTTCTCGATCTTTCGAGCTAAAAAGATGAAGGGCTGGTGGCCGCTGGTCCGCTTGAAGACTGCGGAGGATTTGGAGAGGGAGGAGAAGGAGAAGGCGGAGGCAAAAAAGAAGGGACGCAAGAAAAAAAAGAAGAACAAGGACAAAAGAAGCCAGATGAGCCAAGAAGACATCCAGTACACTGACAGTTTGGGCAATACTTACTTATTAATGGTAAAAAAAAAAAGACTGATCATTAATCTTTCTTGATACTACTGATATCTCAGACTGAACATCTGTAATGTTTCCGTTTAGGGAAAAGTGGAGGCGGAGCTTCAGCTGGTGGCTTTGGAGCAGGCGGAGGCGAACCCTGTGGGGTGTGGGCGCAAAGAGCCAGAACCTCTGGAAAAACCAAAGTAAATACAATCACACACAAACATATTATGTATTCTCAAACATATTCTATATATAAATGCTGCAGTAAATATGACATTAAACAGGGAAGTCAGAATTTCAAAAACTGGCAAAAATGACAATCCTGCCTGACATTAATTGTATTTGAGCATGAGTAGTGTGAGTTTCTTTCACTCTTCCAGAGGGCGGCAACTTTTTTATTCAAGAGTTTTTTTTTAACCCCTTTTCTACTAAAAAAAGATTGCCTAGAGATGCAAAATGTACTCATTGTATTTCCTTAAATTGATGCAGAGGCCTTTATTTATCTCATCTTCTATTTATTTTAAGACTTTTGTGATATTTTTCTCTAGCACTCAACCAAACTATTTGATGTGTGACTCACTAAATTATTTACTCTGTGAAAGATGATCACTAGGTGCTACAATAATTTGAGAGAAAACTTGCAGATATGCAAATATTGTACGATATGAAACTAGACAGGAGAACAGCTAAATTGTGTTTATAGATAGAAAAATAATATTTTTAGATAAAATTACAAAAACTGGGGAACTTTATGTGGCTCCAGGGCCACTGATTGCCGATTCCTGCACTTTACAGATTGACTATTTTTCCCTTTTGTTTTTACCTTTGAAATCATTATTTCTGAAATAGTCCACAATAAAAAAAGGCAATTTATTTTTCTATGTTCTTATTTATAAATGATCTCTGTAAAATTGAAAAAATATTCCGACAAAGCTTAGTAGGGAAAATGTTCTGCTGCACTTACAGGTGTCATCCACAATGTAATCAGTTTGCATTGCTGTTGCCTTCATAATGTCAAAAAATTGTGGGTTACATAAGCAGTAAAATAATGTTTTAACATGCAATCCCTTTAGCTTGGATTTGTTTAAATCCAGTAAAAATCCAAGTTCTTGGCCTATAAAAATTGGATCAAAACTTGAAACAATGCATTTTACGTCTTTAACAAATGAAACTTTAATCACCTAAACGGCTTATTTTTCACTTGATTTTTTCAAAAGCCAAGTTAGGGTGCTCCTTCAGGTAATATTGAAAGTTGTGTGTGGTCATAAGTCCTCTGTTCAAACTGGATAAAATAATTAGAGAGGCTTGAGGACCTGCGATGGCATTGTAGGGTAGTCTCAGGGTAGAACATTTTCTCTTTGCACCAGTGCTGATTCTCAGTTGAATTAGGGCAGATCAAAAATGTTGGCTGACAGGACTTCCTTTAGGAGTTTTGTTAGAGCTTTAGTAGTTTTGTGAATTTAAGCTTTGTAGTTAGAGACTGGGTGTTCCAGGTTCCCAGTTTCTAGTCAATTAAACACATGCCTTGTGACTCAATAAATTATTTCTGTCACCAAACATCACATGTTTTTGGTAACATGAACTTAGATTGGAGTCTTGTTCTTTTGAAAGCATATCATTTACAACATACTGTATTGTGTTAAATACCTGGCTAACTAATACTTGTTTGACAATATTCGCTTTTATATGACTAGATTGAATAGAGAATATTTTTGGCAGTTGTCAAGCTTCATTTTTCATCTAATGCCCTAAAGCAAAATTGTTTCTTATTCATTAGTCGTTGAACTGAACTTTTTGAAGATTTGTTTCCCTTCATGTTAACAGTAAAGAAACACATCTATAAAATGCTACAACAGAAGCTACTGTTTACATTAGCATTCAATCTCACTGTTCACTGCTTTAGATTTGGCTGACTGGACCCGTAGATTTGCAAACAAATGCTTTTTGTCTTTGCAGCCGTCCCACCACCAGCTTCAACTGGTTCATCAATCCTATGAAGACCTTTGTGTTCCTCATCTGGAAGAACTACAAGAAATACATTATAGCTCTGGTCATCCTCATCATCCTGACGCTCTTCCTAGTCCTGATTGTCTACACGTTGCCTGGAGAAATCAGTTCCCTTATTGTCAACGGGTGAAGAACCCTGCTAGGGCTTCTTTTCACCTTGTGCTAAATGACTCAAAGAGTTTCAAGTTTTCTTCTCAGACTGATATATTTAACCTGGCTGCTCTACAATATTAACACAAATAAGAATAATCAGGAGCGTGTTTAGTGTTGTAATAATCTGTCACCAGAGGGAATTATTAAACAATTATTACCTCAGATTTGAGGACAACAAATGATTAGTTTTTCTAAACTAAAACATATTTTCACCCATAGTGTGATGCTAGTAGTTATGCTTTTTTCATGTATATGTTTCTAAAATATATTAAATACATGCTGTAAAAACACAAGTGATTTAATTCACTGATTTACAATAAAAAATGTTTTATGTTTGTTTCACCTGAAATTGATCAATGTGAAGGTGTTACTTTTTATGAATAAATACATAAGTATTTACCCGTTAGGTTAAAAACTTCTGTGAGTGAGTTTACAGGTGGGAATTAGGAAGATACTAGTAAACTGATTTATTTAATTAAAGTGAAGGCAAGGCATGGATTACTTATTGTAGAGCAGTGATTAAGGCAGCTTGTTCTGTTCAGCTGCACTGGGATGTTTAAACACTGATGGAAAATGAATAAATCCTGACCAAAAAACAACAGTTTCACACATGATTATTAAAAGTGTTTTAAAAAAAAAAAAAGAACGTTTATGGCAGTTGGAGAGGACGAAGCAGTTATTCTTACTTTTAAAACAAATGAATCTTCATCAAGAATAAATCTATATTTACCACACTGGCACACATTGGATTGATGACAGAACACATTTCATGATCTTCATTCAGTGACCACTTCACTGTGTATTTTTCTCACTAAAAGGGCACTCGTTGCCATAGTGTCCCCCTCATGTGTGGGCCAAATTATCGTGGTTTTATTTCATCAGAAGAGTAACCAATTCACCAGATCGATGTGTTAAGCTTTAGGGACAACCTCCAGCTCACTCCAGTACAAGGACAACTCAAAGGCCACTGTTTTATCGTCATCTTTTCATTGTCTTTTAGGCAATTTTACAGTAATCTTCGAAGGTTACTGTTTCCCATATTTTGTGAAATAATTCATTTTCTGCCCCTTGAACTTTTGCACCTTTTGTTACGTTACAATTAGAAAGATGAATGTATTTTACAGAAATTTAATGTAATAAACCAACACAAACTAGAGCAACGAAAATCAGACATAATTTGAAAGCTTTTTTAAAACTTTTTTAAACTAATAAAATTTTAAAAATGTGGTGGGTATTTTTTATTCAGACTTCTTTAGTTTATTCTTAATTGAACAACCCTTTTCTAACATTTACAGCTGCAAACGTTTGTAGGTATGTCTGTAACAGCTCTGCAGATAGAAGAAAATTGCTCAGAGCCAATTAGAATGGAAGAATAGTGTCTGCAAACATACATTTTCAAGTCTTGCTGCAGATTCTCAAATGAATTCAGCTCTGAACCTTAACTAGACCATTCTATCCCATGAATATGCTTTGTTCTAAATCAATCTATTGTAGCTCTGGCTGTATGTTTAGGGTTGTTTTCCTGCTGCAAAGTGAACCTCTGCCCTGGTCTTAGATGATTTCCATCCTCTAACAGGCTGTCTCCCAGCTCCATCCATCCACATTCCCAGCAACTCTGAACAGCTATACTGTTTCCTTTGGAGAAAAGCAGCCCCCCAGAATAATGCTGCCACCAACATGTAGGCCAAAATGTTTAGTTTTAGTCTTGTCTGACTAGAGCTTTTTCATCCATGTGTTTACACTGTCCCTGACATAGCTTGTGTCTAACTATGAACAGAAATTTGAAGGGTTTCCTTTCAACAATTACTTTCTTTCTTACCATTTTTCTGATAAAAGCCAGATTTTTGGAGTCCATGGCTAATAGTTGTGCTGTCCACAGATTCTCTCATCTGAGTTGTGGATCTCTGCTGCTCCTCTAGAGTAACCATATGCCTTTTGGCTGCATCTCTCATAAATGCTCCCCTTGCCTGGCCTGTCAGTTCAGGTGGGTGGTCAAGTCCTGGTAGGCTTGCACTTTTGCCATGCTCTTTTCATTTTCAGATGGTGGATTAAGGCTGCTTTAAGCGTCTTCATGGCTTTATCCTTGATCTGTCTGTTGTATTCCTTGGTTTTCATTGTGTTTTATGTTTATTAATATTCTCTAAGAAACCTCTGAGGCCTTCATAATACAGCTGTATTTATACTAAGATAAAATTAAACACTGGTAGATTTTACTTACTAATTAGGTATTCTCTGAAGGCAGTTGGCTACAGTAGACTTTATTTGGGGTTATGAGTGTGATGTAGCTGAACATAATATAACGTTTATTTGTAAAACAAATTTCAAAACCATTAAGCATTTTCTTCCATTTAAAAATTCTGCACTACTTTGTGTTGGTCAACCAAATAACATTTTAATAAAAAAAACCTTGAAGTGTTTGGCTGTAACACTGCAAAATGTGAAAAAGCTCAAGGGGTAATAATACCTTTGCAAGGAGCCATATGATGCAACCCCTACAGACCTTTGTTATGTTTATACTACTGGAAAGGCTTTTTGTTGTCCTCTGGCCTATTAGTACTTTTTAAAAGTGAAAAGAATGAAGCTTAAGCAAGACTCTACAGTCAGACTTTGTCCTTTTTCCTTTATTGGTGCTACAGGAAGTTGCAAATTGTTTGTTTACTGTCCAGATGTTTGCTCCGATTATTTCCTTTGAGAGTGGCAATGCTGGTTTGTGCTGAGACAGAAATGTTGGCTCTGATGCTACGAGGGAAAGGATGTCAGATGAATATGAAGGGTTTGCCAAAAACTGTTACATTTCCTTGTGAAAACTACTTCCTGTTGTTGAGTATAACTCTTTGTGAGTGACCTGAGCACTGGAAGGAGGCACTCTGGTCAGATACTGGTCAGAGAACAAAACTGAATGTTCCAGCTAACAAGCAAATCACCATGTGAGGAGGAAAACTAACATTGCTCATCACCCTAAACACACTCGCCAAAGGGAAACATGGTGGTGGTATCATCATGGGATGGGAATATTACATGACTAAGTGTTTTTAAAGGAAATGCTAAAGTTGTCAATAGGCTTTAACTACAATAGTTTATCATACAGTTGTGGGAATTGTGAGGATTTTATTTATCAAAATAAAAATATTTGTTAATACGTTGTTTGCTTAAAAGCCGTTTTTGGAAAGGTTTTGGCGCATTCTGTACAATCAGGGTTAAACCTTCACAAAAGAATGGATGTATTTAAAAAAACGGAAGCTGGTGTGATGAATGTGAGGCATGAAATTCCCAGTCCTCCCAGTGCACCCAGTGATGGGCTCGGTCAGCAGTGCGCGCCACCGCGACAGAGGGCTCCATCGCTGTTCACTGTGAGCGCGCCTCTCCATGCGGGTTCAATAAAGGAGCAAAAGCTATGAAAAGAAAATGAGATGCTGCTGACATGACGGCGACACTGGACAGGAAATCTGAGCCTGGTTTGATCCTCCTATCCGAACCCGGTCCCTCGGTCCGCTTGGTCCGGTTCTCCGCACATTGCCTCCAGGTCTTTGTCAAGCCGGTTTACACACGGAGAGCAGAGCGCTTTGTGGATTTTATTTATTTATGTTTTTGAATGAAGACGCTCCCCAACGAAAAGCTGTTTTAGTTTTAACGCAGAAGTGAAGCGGCAGTGTTAACATCTAAGGGATCTTGTGAAGTTTGTGGAGCTGGGATTTATTTTATGCATAGACTGAGTCACCTTTTGTTCGGAGAAAAGAGGCGTTTGATGCAGCGGTTCGGTCACACTGAGGCAGGAGAACTGAGCAGGTCCTTAATTGCAGCATATCTTCCATTAATGCTCAACACCAGCATAAGAGGGCGTTTTAACATTTCCCAATCTTGATATTTAAATCATTACATATTATTTATTTATTCATTCTTTGACTCTGCGCCCTGCGCCTGGTGTTCACCTTCTTCTGTCAGTCCCGGACTGCGCTTGACGGTCCCGGTTCTGCCCTTTGTGTGCCGGGGTTGACAGGATCACCATGCCGGAGTGCGTGTCGGTGTCGGAGTTCGTGCAGGAGGTTCAGGAGGACTGGAGCTCTCCCACCACCTCCTCCTTCACCTCCAAGATGATCAATTGCAGAAACACCATCTACCTGCTGGAGGAGGTGAGTGCTGACAGAGGGAGGAGAGAGGGTGGGAGGTGGCCGTAGTGGTAACAGCAGCAGCAGCAGACAGATGTTCAGCACGATTCATGTTTCTACTGAGACCAAAATTTAAACTCACCATGTTGCTTACCCCACATTCATAATGATCAACCTCCCCAAAGAAATAATGTTTTGGACTCCATTCAATACCCCACCACCAGTTGCCCTTTGGCCTTTATGTAAGGTTCAGCTGTCAGCATTTTTCTACATTTTCTTCAAAATTATTTTGTCATGTTGAAACTATAAGGCCCTGTGCATTGTTTTTTTTTTTGCTCAAGTTATGTCAGTAACTGCCTGAGAGAAAGAAAGAAAAAAATCTGCACTTGTATTTTTCTTATTGGTACATTGATTGTGGTGACATCATGTAATTGGATCTTGTCACAGTGAACAGAAGTCTCAGCTCTGATTAGCGTTAACATTTGCATTCAGGTGCTGAGATGCTGATAAAGCTAAATAATAGTCAGGTTCATTTCAGTTTGTCTATATTACATCATTACACCAAAAATGTCATCTCATGGCACTTCACAATATTAAGCTTAGGTGAAATAAAATCATGTTTAATCTGTATTCAATCCTTATTACTCCAACCTTTTCCCATACTATTGTCATAGTATGATAATAACATTTAATTGCATATAGTCCATGCAGGCTTACTATAATACAGTACAGTGACTGAACCATTCTGTGTGTAAGCAGCCGTCTGCTGCGACTGGGACAAGAATGGAAAGAAAGAATACAACAGAAGCACTGGGCCAGCAGTGCTTTCTACAATATATCAAAACAAAACCACAGTACACACAGTTACTGGCAGCAATAGCTCTGTCAATGACTTTGTCCAGGAAAGAGACACAGCTAAACACAGAAACACTGGGCCAGAGTTGCTTTCTGGTAGAATAAAAAACTAACTGAGTATACAAATTAATGTAAGCATTTGCTATGTCAGTAGCTCTAGCAGTGAACTGGACACAGCTAAACACAGAAGCATCCGGGTGACCTTTCAATAGAACAGAACATTTTAGCAAAATCTCTTTCAATAGCTCTGTCCAGGAAAGAAAAAATCCTAAAGACAGAAGCACTGGCCCAGGGTACTTTCTATGGGAAAGATGTGCAGAACACAAAGTCAATGGCAGCAATAGCTCTGTCAATAACTCCTTACTGGAAAGAGACACAGCTGAACACAGAGGCACTTGGCCAGGGGCACTTTTTCAAGAAAAAAAACAGAGAGAATACATAACACAGATGGAAGCAAGAGCTCAGTTGATGGCTCCATTAAAGAAAGTGATAAAGCTTAACACAAAGGACCTGGCCATGAATACTTTCTACAAGAATGAAAATCAAGGAGAGTACATAAAGTTAATAGCAGCAATAGCTCTGTCAATAGTTCCGTCCAGAAAGGGGACAAAGCTAAGCACAGAAGCACTGTGCAAGGTGTACTTTCTGTGGGAAATAACAGTGAAAACTGTATACAAAGTTAATGTAGGCAATAATAACACATAGCATAGAAAGAGAAAATATCAAAGCAAGAAAAAATGGTCAGTATATCCTCCAGCAGCCTAATTCTATAGCAAAGAGAATAATTCTGTGCAATTTTCTCTGATATTCTAGCAGCTGATTTGGATGCATTTAGCATAGAACTCCATAGTAAGAGATACATTCTACAATAAGAACCTGAGCTTATTCTTTACTTGAAAAATAACTGATGAAATTCTTTACAAACATTTCTGACTGTAAAATCTCTTAACTGTTTTTGCAGACACGAGCTATAACAGAAAAATGCAACCTGTAAGAAAGTGTCACCAGTGTAATACTTATATTACTTATATGCTTATACTCTCCCCTTATGAACACCCCTATTATGTGTGACAAATAAAACTTTTAAAAAGCTCACAAGACTTCTGGTGTATGATGCAGATCATTTCGTATTTTTAGTGCTCGACAAAAAAGGGACACCCCATACAGTATTGCAAGTATTTTATTATGTCTAAATATAAATTGCCTGCAACAAAAGTGAGTGCACCCCTAAGTGAAGATGTCCAAGTTGTGCATAAAGTGACAATATTTTGCGTGGCCACCATTATTTTCCAGCACTGCCTGAGCACTTCACTGCCCTTGCAATCCTCTTCCACTCTTCCACTGTGACGTCGCAGAGCTGGTGGATGTTAGAGACCTTGAGCTCCTCCACCTTTTGATTGAGGAAGCTCCTAGATGCTCAACAGGGTTTAGGTCTGGAGATATGCTTGGTCAGCCCATCACTGGCTAATTGGGCACAAAACAAACATGGAAATTGTACTTGTGATATTTATTAATGTAATGTTAGTATTAGTCTTTGAGATTGGAGGTTCTTTGGCAGATAGTAAAATAGTTCAAAAGAAAAACAAGTTATTCAATAAATAGATGTCTGTTTTAATTGATACGTATTCTACGCATATGATATATGACAATCTCACCTGTCTTAGATGTCCATATCCTGGAGGACATCGTTTGCATCTCCAAACATAGCAGAGTTTTTCAGGCAGAAATTTGATCGAATGCATTAATTTATTACTACTGAGAGTAGTTCCACATTCTCTTGTCTGTGAATATTTTTGGGCAACTGAACAGGATTCCTTCATTTTTCAGCTCTTTCTCTGCCAGTTAACAGATTAACTGCTGTGAACAATTTGTGTAGCTGGTCCACTGCTGTGTGTGGTCTGTGGATTTGGATGAGGATATGCTTTAGATCAGCATGCACCAGGTCCCCGCCTCTCTTTCCCCCACAATGGTAGTTATTGACCTGGAGAATGGCCTGAAAAACATGTTTGGACTGAACCCTCCCCTCGGCCCCCATCATGTACCCCCAGCAGGGCCGGCATATGTTACCAAGGCAACAGATTACTGGCCGTCATCGTTCTTTGTTATTGTTATTTTATAGGTTTAAAAAGAAGCCAGAGAGATTAATGTTAATGAAGATGTTAGTTAATCTGCAATCTGGTGTGGGATTAAAGACAGACGAGAGGTGTGAAGTAAAGCTTTTAATGGGTTATTTTGCTATGCATAAAATCTTGTTTTGCATTTGTTGCAAGATGTTGCATCTGCAGAAAATTTTAGTCCTGTCAAATTCTGTATGAGTATTGAAGATTTTTTTTCATAATGTTTTGATAGGGTAATCACTTTACCAAATAGGGGACTTTAAGCAGCATATCCCCAAATCAATATGCCTAATATAGACTTATTTTTCATTTGAACTTTTAACCATGGAGCCCAAATCAAATGGAGACTTTCAGGATACAAGAGCTTTTAAATTGTCTTTAGAATCATAAATTGACATAAAGGAAAGACTTAAATTAATTAAACAAACATTAAACAAGTTACCAAACTTTGGACTGTTACTGTTCTGGTTGTCACATAGTTATTACTGCATTCACATAATAATATTCTACGTGCAAATAACTTGAATAATGCATCATTTCTGTGTATTTTGCTTCCACTGAGGAAGATTGTCTTGTAATCCTTCAAAGTGGTCTAAATGAAAAGCCTCCTAAAAGTCTTCAAAGTTTTTCTTTGGACTTCCACTGTTTATTTTCAACTATTTTCAGTCTTATTTCAAACCACTACATGACCATTTTCATGTTTTTTTTTTTTCGTAGCCCTGTAGATCATTACAATTACAATTGTTTCAGCATTTAAAATTTTTTTCATGTTATACCCACAAACCTCAGTAAAGAATTAATCTTATGGGGATATGAGGGATTATGATGTTGGACGAACACATCAGCTTCGCACATCTGGTGGTTGAGATTTTGGACCTCCTCTTTGCAAACTATCACATGTTCAGTTAGAATGGATAGGAAGCGTCTGTAAACTTTCATTTTCATGTGGATTTACACCAAGCCTGTCTAATAACTGAATATGCTTTGATCTAAACCATTCCAATGTATGGCTATATGTTTAGGGTTCTTGCTCTGCCAGAGGGTGAACCTTTCACCTTATTTCATGTCTTTTGCAGCTTTTTACAGCTTCTTTTAAATGTTTTTACCCAGGATATCCCTGTTTTTCTGACCAGTTGTTCTGTCCGTGCAGCAGGAAATCATTCTCACAGTATGATGGTGCCACCACTACGTTTTGCATTGGGAATAATGTGTTTTGAATGTGGGCCAAAATAGTTTAGTTTTGGTCTCGTCTGACTGGTGCATCTTCTTCCACATTTCTTGTGGCAAACTGTCAAGAAGTCTTATTCTGGCCTTCTTTATAATATTGCCTCTCTTCCATGAAGGCCAACTTTGTGGAGTACACTGCTAATAGTTGTCCTATTAACATTTTCTCCCACCTGAGCGTTTCATCTCTGCATCTCAGGTAGGGTTATAATGGGCCTCTTGAATGCTTCTTATTAATCCACTTTATGCCCAGGCATCCAGTTTGGGTGGATGACCATGTTTTATCAGACTTGCATTTGTGCCATTTCCTTTTCCATCTTCAAACCTCCTGGAACGCTTAACATTTTTCTGTCTTTTTCTCCTTCTCTCCTTATTTTTAAAGCACACACTAAAAAACGTGAAGGCAAGAACTGGACAGAAAACTGGGGAAAAGCAGCGAAAGTCCCGATAAATAGACTTTCAGAAAGTCTTAAAAAGTATTTTACACTTTTAAGTAAAATATAATGAAATGAGGAATGTTTTAATAAATAATATTATATTTAAGCAATAAGAAAAGCAAACATTGTTTAGTTTGCCATAAAATAAATTAAAAAGTAATTTCTGATTTACCTGACAGCTGATATCGAATGTCACTTGAAAGTTTGCCTTTTTTAATAGTTTATAAAAAGCAGAAGCGGTTTCTATCATCACTTGGGCAGTGTAAGCAGGATGTGATCCAATATGCACCTGAAACAATAAAGATAGAGGGGATAAGTGGCAAAAATCTTACTATTCCTCCCAGTCCAATAACAGATAAAAGCCTTAGTTTAAAACAGCAGCATACAAACTGAGCTGCTTCATGCAATAAAGTTTAACAGATAAGATGATGGTTTACACTCACAGTTAATGCAGCCAACCATTGTCCGGCAACAAAGCCTGCCACCTCCTTACACATGCAAACCTATTCATGCAGGCAGCACCTACACCCACTTATCATTCATGTGTGTGCTTGATCAGGCTCTGGACAGCGACCGGTTGGTATTGCAGAAGATGAAGAAAGCAGCTAAAGCCAAGTACGCTTCAGGACAAGGTACAAAAATGCACATGCAGTCAAACACACTTTAGATTATTCCCCAAACTAACGCTTGTTTTTATGTTAGATCATGTATCTCACCTGGAGCACTACATCAACTCGATGGAGAAGCTTGCAATAAACTGTCACTCAAATGGAGAGACAGAGGTCGGCTCGGCCTTCTGCCACCTAGCGGACTTTTCTAAGGAGCTTCTGTCTCCAATGAAAAACCTGGTGAGTAACAACTAAACATTTAAGAGCGCAAGGGCCACATCAACTATTTCTGACTTTGATTGGTCTAAAAATAGTTGTATTCCCTTGACTGCAATCTGCAACGTCTCCACTAGGACTCAAAAAGCATTTCATTGCCAAGAGAGATGCAACCTGTAAGAAAGTGCCAAGTGATGTTGTATTGTAATACAATTGGACAATATGAGTGATATATTATATGTGCCCAGAGGTTATTCTATACTATGTTGTATATTGTAGATATTAATTTGATGGAGGCACATGAGCTTCCCATGCTTGCTATTACATTTCTCAGCATTTGTAGCAGGGGTGCTGTGTTTTGAAGATCTAGGCCCATTAAACTGATGATTGGAACAAGAGTTTTCCCAAAAGGTAGCATTTGCAGATGTCTTTTACTGCTGATGAGAACAAATGTGTTTATTTTGCTGTGTGAGCGTTTGTAAAATGTTATGCTGGGTGCTGATGTCTCTCTTCTGAGTTAGAGATTGTAATTTGTACCAATGCAGCTCTATTAAACGACAGATTCTCCACAGAAGACAAGGCAGGTACAGGGAATACTGTTTTACTGAGCTCCCTGAAATCATTGCTAAAACCTAAAAGTCTATGATCCCTTACTAATTTTGAATACCATTGACAAGGCAACATTCTTAAAGGCAAAAGCTCCAGTAATCCAGTTAAGTCTCTATAGGGCGCTTTTGCATTTAAAAGTGTTTAGTGAATTATTGAGTGAATTATTGAGTATCATTTATTGTGCTTATGATTAAATGCACATATCTTACGTGGTTAAAAATAAGTGCAACTATTGATCACCCCTAAACAGCTGATCACGTTTTACTATCATTTGGAAAATCTCTAAATGCTTAACTTATAATTAATGTCTGGAAACATGAGTCACTTGTTTTTTTTTATGACTAAGGACGTATTTATTCTCTGTTAAACTGCCAAACCAAACTTCTATGTGGAAAAGCATCAGTTAGGTTTACAATGAACATACCATCAACATATTTCTGTCTCTGTCAATGATGAAAATCTGCTAAAATATAAGACCTTCACCAAACTGAAGAAGTTTTCCTCCACAGAGAAGTCGCTGCTCTTGAATTGTCCAAAATGTCTGGCTGGTTGTTCTTTTTTGGCTTTTTCCCTTTTGATGTCACAAAGAAATCTATTTGCCAAACTTTCAACTCGTGACAAGTGTGGCACACTTCAAAACAGAAATATGGCAGGTGCTTCCGTCTTTTTTCTCCCACATCAGCTGACCAACTGCAAGCCTTTTGATAAGAAAGGATCCTAAAAATGGAAGAGGCTATGAAGCATTTGAAGTGGAGCAATGTAAAATTATGATGAAATTATCTTTTTTAATATTACTGCATGTCAATATGATGCATCTGTGTGTTTGTGTGCAGCTAAAGAGCATGCTCCACAACATCAACTTCTTCCTGGACTCTTTGGTTAAAGGAGACCTGAGGGAGGTGAAGGGGGTGAGGAATTTTCATGTTCTCATATCAAGTGTATCTTTTCAATAAGTTAAATTATGTGTAATCTAAAATGATTAGTAGAAAACCGTCTTCAGTAAAACGATCACAGATGATTTCTGTTGATCTAAAGTAAACTTTTTGTCCTGTGTCTCTCTGCAGGATCTGAAGAAGCCCTTTGAGAGATCATGGAGGGATTACGAAAACAGATTGTGAGTGACAACCCCTTTAAAGCATCTGAGAGAGTTTGCATGCTCACACGTATCGCCTATTTTTAGGATGCCTTTGCTGCAAGTTTGTGCATGTAAAAAAGATATTACATCTCTGCATAATTCAGAAACACAGAACAGCTCTTGTAAGCAGAAGTGAGCTGGTAAAACTACCAGGAGTCAGATTAATAATTCAAAGTGTGCATGTGTGTTCAGCAAGCAGGTGGAGAAGGAAAAAAGGGAGTTAGCACGACAGTATGGGATGGTTCGGAGTGAGGTGAGCGGAGGAGAAATCGCTGAGGAGCTTGAGAAGGAGAGGCGCTCCTTCCAGCTGAGCATGTGCGAGGTCAGTGACCCCTGCTTCTTTTAAACCATGTTTATCTGTGATCCCTCCTTCAGCATTTTACATTCACACAGCTACATCTAGGTGCTGTTAATGGACCAACTCTCTCTATCTCAGTATCTCATTAAGGTGAACGAGATAAAAACAAAGAGAGGAGTTGACCTGCTGCAGAATCTCATTAAGCACTACCACAGTCAAAACAAGTAGGTCCTGGTTCACACACTCTTTTAATGACAAAACACCTCACAGTACAATAACATATTTAGATTTACAATAATCGTTGTGTAGTTTTCTACAGGAGTGTGTCTCCACCACCCAGAGGTTGAAGCAGTACATGGAGGAGCTGAACGTAGTGCTGAACACGGTACGAGTAGTGGCAGGAGCCTAAAACATTGTGTTTCCATTTATTTAGTTTTGTAGTGACGTTGTGCGGATGACAGTCTAATTAAAATGTTATTAAAGATACAGTATGACGCAAAAGTAGTGGCAGGTAATGGTACGTTTATTGTAAGGTAACAGGAAAGGAGTATACTTCGAAAGATTTCTCCTCATTACCTTGTTTAAATGTGTGTGTGTGTGTGTGTGTTTGTGTGTGTGTTTGTCTGTGTTTGTTGGTAGTTTTGTTCCTTCCCTTTAATACAAATTGCTATCAAGAGTTTCGACTTTTTCGGCCAGTTCTGCTTGTGTTGAAGCACCCTGGCCGATTTGTTTTACTCTTTGCCATCTGGATTGTAGCACTAAAACGTGAAATCTTAAAATTATATTTGTTGTGGCAAAAATAGTCAGGAGAAAAAGGAAATACTGATTTAGTGTATTTAATATTGAGGAAGGTCTCAGTGGAGTGAAGCATTCCCACTGCTTTTGTATGCTAGCAGAAAATGATTCCTGATAAAGAGGGGATAAAAGATATATTCCCTAAGAGAACATTTTACAGCCAAGGTTCTAGCTCAAATTTAAAATAACCTGAATTATTGCCCTCTAAACAATAATAGTAAACTATTACATGGTGTGAAAACATGCCTTTCCACTCTCTTGTTGCAATGACAATAATGTAGTATGATATGCAGCGTTGAAAATGTATGTTAAGCTATTTAATTAACACAAATAGCATCAGTATCATAATCAATCACATAATCTATAAAATACATTTTGCAAAATTTAGCATTAGGAATTATTTATTTACCTATCCCAGGGAATGATCTTTATTAATTTAAAGAAGCAATGGGATTCTGTATATTAAGGTTTATTTTGCATTACTAGAACAATTACGTGTAAGTTATCAGATTTGCTGTCGTCGAATACCCTGTTATTCAGATTTGAAAATATTATTAAATATAAATATGGCATAAATGTCCCTTGTTATTCTATTAACTCACTGCTATGTACAGTACAGACCAAAAGTTTGGACACACCTTCTCATTCAAAGAGTTTCTTTATTTTTATGACTATGAATATTGTAGCTTCACACTGAAGGCATCAAAACTATGAATTAATACATGTGGAATTATATTCTGAACAAAAAAGTGTGAAACAACTGAAAATATCTTATATTCTAGGTTCTTCAAAGTAGCCACCTTTTGCTTTGATTATTGCTCCACACACTCTTGGCATTCTGTTGATGAGCTTCAAGAGGTAGTCACCTGAAATGGTTTTCCAACAGTCTTGAATGAGTTCCCAGAGATGCTTAGCACTTGTTGGCCCTTTTGTCTTCACTCTGCGGTCCAGCTCACCCCAAACCATCTCGATTGGGTTCCGGACCAGTGACTGTGGAGGCCAGGTCATCTGGCGCAGCACCCCATCACTCTCCTTCTTGGTCAAATAGCCCTTACACAGCCTGGAGGTGTGTTTGGGGTCATTGTCCTGTTGAAAAATAATTGATGGTCCAACTAAATGCAAACCGGATGGAATAGCATGCCGCTGCAAGATGCTGTGGTAGCCATGCTGGTTCAGTATGCCTTCAATTTTGAATAAATCCCCAACAGTGTCACCAGCAAAGCACCCCCACACCATCAAACCTCCTCCTCCATGCTTCATGGTGGGAACCAGGCATGTACAGTCCATCCGTTCACCTCTTCTGCGCCGCACAAAGACATGGTGATTGGAACCAAAGATCTCAAACTTGGACTCATCAGACCAAAGCACAGATTTCCACTGGTCTATTGTCCATTCCTTGTGTTCTTTAGCCCAAACAAGTCTCTTCTGCTTGTTGCCTGTCCTCAGCAGTGGTTTCCTAGCAGCTATTTTACCATGAAGGCCTGATTCACACAGTCTCCTCTTAACAGTTGTTCTAGAGATGTGTCTGCTGCTAGAACTCTGTGTGGCATTGACCTGTTCTCTAATCTGAGCTGCTGTTAACCTGCGATTTCTGAGGCTGGTGACTCGGATGAACTTATCGTCCGCAGCAGAGGTGACTCTTGGTCTTCCTTTCCTGGGGCGGTCCTCATGTGAGCCAGTTTCTTTCTAGCGCTTGATGGTTTTTGCGACTGCACTTGGGGACACTTTCAAAGTTTTCCCAATTGTTCGGACTGACTGACCTTCATTTCTTAAAGTAATGATGGCCACTCGTTTTTCTTTACTTAGCTGCTTTTTTCTTGCCATAATACAAATCCTAACAGTCTATTCAGTAGGACTATCAGCTGTGTACTGTATCCACCTCCTGCACAACACAACTGATGGTCCCAACCCCATTTATAAGGCTTGAAATCCCACTTATTAAACCTGACAAACTTTTGGTCTGTACTGTATGTTTGTGATGTCATTTGAAACAAATCAGTTTTCTGAAACATAAATCCTGCTGGATGTAAAATAATCCAACATACATGTTTTTGGACTTTGGGAGGAATCTAAAGAGAGACCACCCCCTGGCTTGGGGAGAACATGTAAATTCCAAGCAGAAAGACCCTTAACATATTACTTTTTTAAAGTTTTTTGACACCAGTGGCTTTTATTTAAAGCAATTTGACTGGAAAGAGATTGAAGAGAGAACAGGAAGACATTCAGCAAATAGCCTGAGATTGGGAATTGAATCCAGGACAACCACATCGGGAACTTTAGCCTCTGCACATGATGCGCCCGCTCTACCAACTGAACAACCCAGCACTCCTGAGCACAGGACTTTCTTGTTGCAGCAATGCACCATTGTAGAGTCCTGATTGAAAACATTGCAGCTAAATAGTGACAGAACCCCTTAAGTTAAACTGCACACTTTCATCAACATTGCATTCTCTTTTTACAATTTGAAACGTAATTGTTTTTACTGAGAATTGTCAGTTATTATTTAGTTTTTATCAGCTATGAAGAGTTATCTGTTGTTTTAAACAACATTTTAATGTTTCTTTTGATATTTCATTTTTTCATCTTTGAAGAATCTTTTTATGGAAAGGGTGCTATAAAATACACTTTAACCGCTATCTTTCCCCCAGGATTTTTTCCAGGTGACATTAATTAAAATCATGAGATGTGACGTTGTGTTGGTGTGTGCAGGTGAAGCAGCGTCAGGAGGAGGAGAAGAAGCAGCTGTGTGCCATCAGGGATCAGCTAAGGCCGGTCGTCCACACGGACCAGGTCAGAGACCCCAACACTAACACCGACTCAGACTGTGTTACAGATCAACTGATTAGAAAATGGTTTGTTTGTATGTGCAGGACTCTTTACCTAAACAGGTGTACAGTATGCATCAACTTCTGGGAGACAAACAATACGGAACAGAGAGAACAGGATTCCTCTACAAGAAAAGTGATGGGTAAACACAGACAGATTGCAAACTTGTTTATGTTTAATTTAGGTGTTATATAATAAGACATAATTAATTCAAAAAAGGAACAGATTTGTAATTTAGATAGCTGTGTGCTTTTCATAACATGACAAGCTGATAAAAAATGGATTCTCACCAAGTACAATATAAACGGAAGGAATTTTGCTCGTCCTCATTAATAGTAATGGCTGTTCACGTTCTAGAGAGGTAATCATTAATTATATCCTTGAGTGTAATGAAATGCTTTGTTTCGTACAATCTATTTTAATGTGGAGAAAACTAAACCTATTTTATTGCATTCAAGGTTATGTTTTTACTGGGAATAAGGAAGACACATGCAAGCCATGTTTGCTTCATAAATGTGTTTGTGTGAGCTGTGGAGGTTGCAGGTTCTAATGTAATATACAGAGGACCAAGGTTATTTTTTACATGTAATGTCCAGTGTGGTTGAAAACTGGTGAAGGGGCACCATCTTACAGGATAAAGTCAGGGAATAAAAGTCCTTGTGACTTATAAACAGGTGACTGACCTTACCTTAACCAGCCCCACTATCATGTTCAGTTTGTTTCAACAAAATAAGCATTAAATTAGCCCAGCCACTTACTGCTATTTGAAATATTTGATCTGTTTCTCTTTGTTAGTCGCTTCTCACTTTTTTCACTTGCCTCATGTATTTTGATAGTTAGTTGTTCCACGCCTAGAGCCAGTTTTAATTGAAAATACCTTGGTTGATACTGGTTAGATCTGCTGCTGACCTTCCTGTTATTTTGAGGCTTTCCTCTGTGATCAATGAGTACAGTAACTGCTGGATTCTTTTTAAGTCCTGGACTTTATGCGCCTTTGGCCATGGCAGTGATTGCCCTTGCATTACATGATTGGGAGGGATGATTTAATGCTGAGTTCAAAAGTAGATGTGAAGTGGGAAGCAGCCATGATGCTGGTGTTTTATACATTATATTATCTACTTTTGAACTCAGCTCTTTTTATTTATCTCCCTTCAAGGCTCAGATGGACAACAGTGGTAGGTCATCTTCAAACCCTGAACTGGTCCTTACATAACACATGGAAGCAAAAGACTGTCTAAAGGAGGCTTCAGTTTAGTAAATGACATGAAATTCAGACAAATGAGTCAAAGTTAATGGCTGGTAGGATCAGGGAAAGCAAAAGTGTGTGTTGTCACCATCTGGCAGAAGATTTTTAAACCTGTGAAACTATTTAAATAGGCTACAAGATTTTGTAGGAATCACTTAATCAAGTTTACAGAATGCTTTCTGACTCTTATCTGGCTGTTATCTATTGCACTAAAGACTGATTAAAAACAAAGATTTTTAAGACAAAATGTACCTAAAAAAACGCAGCTCAAACATATATCTACACTCAAACGCTTGAAAATGAGGGAAAAGCATGTCAGTGTTATTTGGATTGCTAAAATATTGTGTTTGTGTTGCAGGTTGAGGAAAATGTGGCAGAAGAGGAAATGTTCAGTTCACAACTGTTACCTTACTATTGCACATGCCACAGTGAGTGTGTGTTTGTGGAAGTTACTGCATCCTCTGGTTTTTAACATTGAAATTGTAATAAATAAGATTTCAGAATTAAAACTACTGGTTTGACTTCTTAAAAAAACATGGTTTTAATAAAAAACATTTTAGCATTACTAGGTATTTTTGTGGTTTCAAGGTAATTATATTCCCAAAATGGAAGAGAGGCCTTAGGTCATTTTAAGACAGACTTGGGAATTAAACAGATGAATGTACCTGCATCACCCAAACATGCCTTGTTAGTGTAGAATACCTTTAATTATCTCAATGTAATTGATGGATAAGTATTTGTTTATTCTCATTATGTTTTTAAACCGATAATAATAATAATTTAAACATAAATAATTCTTTGTATTATCTGTCTGCTAATGTTGTGCCTTATTCCCTCACGCAGTATATTTGAATGTTTTTGCTTTTAGTTGTTTTTTACTCAGCATGTTAGAGGACTCTAACATGCATGCAAGGTTTAAGATTTACTATCTTGCCAACTTTTTTTCTGTGTCCTTAAGCCAAATAAACCTCCGACTCGGCTAAACCTGCTCACCTGTCAGGTGAAACCCAGCATGGAGGACAAGAAATGCTTCGACCTTATCTCCCGTAAGACAAATCAAAAAGGGCATTAAGTAATTTGTGATCATTGTGACAAATACTTTCACTGTATTTAAATTACTGTATTTACATAAAACCTATAAATAAATAGTATACATATAATTAGAAAAGATAATAATTAACCATATTTACACAGAGAAGGTAGAAACTATTTTGTATATTAGATACATGCTTGGACTCTTTGTCTTGTAGATAATCGGACTTATCATTTCCTGGCCGAGGATGAAGCTGAATGTGTTGTGTAAGTCAAAAATCTTTCAATTTGGTTGTTAAAAAGCAGGTTCGCTGTGTGATGTGTGCATAAAAAAAAAGCCAAAGAAAAAAACAAACTTTATTTAAGCATTGATATTTGAGTCCTCTTTGTTTGAATTCTTTCATCTAACCTGGTTCTTTATCTTGACCTCTTCTTTTGTAGTTTGAAATCGAATATTTTTTTTAACTAAAAGACAGTTAAAAGTTGGTCAAAAAAACAAATGAGAACCCGGGATATATTTGTATAAAAGATGTACAATTCTATTGTTGTTACTAAGATGTTACAGGTTGCAATGTCAATCCCTGCTGTGCTCATTCAGTATAGCATTCCAATGGCAGTGTTCTACATCAGAATTATCATAATAATCATAAAGTGTGTCTGAAGATGAGAACTGTGAGTTAATTTTTGTTGTGAATGTTTAGATGGATCTCGGTGCTCATTAACAGCAAGCAGGAGGCTCTGAGCATGGCCCTGGATGGCGGCAGGAGAGGGGGTGGAGGTGATGAAAGCAGTGTGGAAGATCTGACCCGGGCCATCACTGATGACATCCGCAAAATGCCGGGAAACAACAGCTGCTGTGACTGTGGCGCTCCAGGTAATCTCTGTTTGTCAATCATATTTGATTTTTTACTCCTCATTTCAAGTGTGCAAGTCACCTTTCTACTTCTCTCAAGATCCTGGATGGGTCTCAACAAATTTAGGCATCCTGACCTGTATTGAGTGTTCGGGGATCCACAGGGAGATGGGGGTCCATGTGTCCAGGATCAAGTCTCTGAGCCTGGACAGCCTGGGAACCTCAGACCTGCTGGTATGGAACATCTATATCTCTATTGATCCTCTAGTCACCTTTGAGGATCTACTATTTATATTTTTGGTGCAGTGTGTTACTCTGTGCTGAAATTGGTGTATACTGATTACAAAGTCCAAAACAGGTTTAATATGGGCTCACTTTAGGTCAGTTAGTTGTTCATCAGTGAATCTACCCAATGATCCATTCCTCCATCCATGATGTGGCAGCTACCATTGAAAAAGAATTAGGATAAGCACCACTGTGTTCAACATGTTTAATTGCTGTTTGATTGAAGGACGGATGTGTTTGTGAAAGGGTTAAATCTTTCACTGAAATGGACTGTCACATTCAGGAAAACAGAAGTTGATCAAATATAATCTCCTAACTAAAGTCTGTGTTGCTCAGCGCTGTCTAGAAATAAGCTTTATTAGTTCCCAAGCTCAGGCTCCATACAGACTGATGAGGTACATCGTGTCAATAAGGCACAACCTAATGTCAACTGTTTGCAACTGAGAATACTTTAGTTGTTGTAATCTCTTGTTTTATGAACATCAAATTATTTTATGCTAACATGCTGTTCCCTGTTTCAGCTTGCCCGAAATGTTGGGAACTCTGGTTTTAATGAAATATTGGAGGCAAACCTGCTTAGTCCATCACAGAAGCCCTCCCAGCACAGCCATATGTAAGCTACACAACTAATATCATTTATTATAGGGGGAAAATATACATTTGAAACATTGTACTTCTAACAGGGCGGAGCGCAAAGATTTCATCCTGTCAAAGTATCAGGATGTTCATTTTGTGAGGAGGTTCAGCAGTTCTTCTGCAGCGCTAAGACTGGGCCTGCAGGAGGCAACTAAGAGCTGTGACATCTACAGCCTGGTCCAGCTGTACGCTCAGAGGACGGAGCTAAGCCAGCCCTTGCACACCCACATACAGGTAACCACACTGAGGAATATACATTCACACACATGTACTTGTATTTACAAATGTACAGCTTTAAATTGTCCCTCATTTCTATATATTTTTGCTTAAGTAAACCAGACCTTTTTGTAATCCATAAGTGAATAGCTCCACAGGCTTTCATAAGGTCTTTCAAAGTTTTTCTTAGTCTTTGGCAGCTTTGTCAGTAATGTTGTGCACTGGTACACTCAAATACACACAGATTGAGAAATTAACAGGCCCAAACATCTACAAAGCCAAAACCTACCAAACACAAACATGCAACATCCCCCACACTTATTGCCCTCCCCTGGTAAAGATGTGTATAAAACACTGAAATTCTTGCAGTAGCAATGAAAAGAAGAAAAAAAAAAACCTTACAGATCAAACCTCTGAGAACATTTATTCAGTGAGAAAATCCCATAGGTTCTATGGAAAATAACCTCCCACATGTTTTGGCAGCTTAGAACAACTGATATTAAAGCCTTGAAAAACGTTTTTGCTGATAGAACAGCACTTAGTGTTCTCCTTTACAATTTAGAAAGGTTTCAAAGAGAGGGATTTTTGACCATTCCTCTTTGCACAATCTCTCTAGACAACCCAGAGCCCTTGATCATCTCTTATGCATGCTTATCTTAAAAAAACAAAAAAAAACATTTTCACTGTTTTGCCAGAGACCTCCAGATTTTAGTTAAATTATTCAGGTATTTCAAGGAGTTCATAATGTCTTGAATTCCAAGTAGGGTTTCAGGGTTTTTAGAAGAGAAACAGGCCCACATGTGATTTTTCACACATTCATTCTTTGCTTCATACCAAACCTAGAAATGCTTGTTGCCAAAAAGCTAAATTGTAGTCTTACTGACTAAAGCACACATTTCCAGTTAAAAACCCCTGTAGAGCTTAGAAAACATCACAGATTTATGTTTGTGATGGTAGACTCAAAAGTTTTTTTGTGGTATTTTACACAAAAAACCTTTTGGCATGTAGATGAGGTCTAATTGTTGTTTTAGAGATTTAGTGACCCCAATATGCCACTAATTGCTACAGTTCTCTAAAATTGAGCTTTGGAGTTTTTTTTTTACCTTTCTTCCCATCCTTATTATGTGTGGTGGTGAAATAAACTCCTCATCCCGTCTCATTTGTCACAGCTACCCCTGTTTTAAACCACTTATTGACTCGGACTGTTTATATATAGGCAGCTTTAGCTAAGCAGCTATATTCTTAAGGCCATTTTCTGAATCATGAAAATCAACACAGATCAATATTAGTTCAATGTTAGCTCTCTTGTCTTTTTTGTTTTGAAGAACTAAGAGAAATTCCACGTCATATTAAAACACCATAGAAACAACAGGTCAATGTTTGCTAAATACAAGTTCCTTGATACTCTGATTAACTTAAAAGCCTGAATAAAAAATAGCAGTAGCTGAGGTTTGTTTTTGTTTTTTTTTAAGTTCCTAAAGTGTATTTTTGTTCACCAAATATACTTGAATTAAAGGTTGGATGTTTTAAAAAATTTTCAGTGTCAGATTTTGCTACTACAATATAATAATAGTAATATATTTTAGGGCTTTTTACACATCTTTACCAGGGGTGCCTATAAGTTAATTCATTGTTTCTGTGAGTACATGTGTATTCAAGTAAACATACTGTTACAAGTGATATAGACACTTTATCTGTATAAAAGTTTAAATTTCAAAACATTTCAATAAAAAATTATCGGTTTGTTGCAACATCAACAGGAGAAGGGGGAGACGGCTCTCCATTTAGCCGTCCTATTTGCTGACAGGACGTCGCTGCATATCCTGGACTTCCTGGCCCAGAACTGGTCAGTCTGCTATAATGATGCTTTTTAGTTTATACGCCTGAGAGTGGTAATGTTCACACCTGCATGTTTACTTGCATAGGTTTTCTCTTTTTTCCAGCTCCAACGTGGATGTACAAACGTCAGCAGGAAACACGGCGCTGCACTACAGCTGCCTGCACAACAAGAGCGACTGTGTGAAGCTGCTGCTGAGAGCCCGAGCCAACATACACATCAGTAATACAATCACACACTTAAAGTATTATTCAAGTACAAACCTGCCTCCTGAATAAAACAACGTCTTTAAAACTCATGATGTTAGTGTATAGTTTAGTCTGAACAGAGGATGCTTCATTTAAACGATTTCTTGTAAATGCATTTTTCAAAGAAATAAGTATTAATTAAACCAACCAGACACATCAGTAGTACCTATTATTATATATATTTTTTTCTTTTTACATTTATAAATGTAAGGTGCATGAACACTGGAAATGAAGAAAAAGCTTTACAAAATCCTGACAAAGTAAAAAAAAAAAAATTTCTAAATCCCCCATAAAGCAAATTTAGTCTTTGTTTTGTTCAAAGAATCGACATTATGTAACAATATAATTTTTCTGTGTTGCAGAGAATGAGTTAGGAGAAACTGCTCTGGATGTGAGCCGCCGATTGAAGCACAGTGAATGTGAGGCGCTGGTGAGAACCTTAGTCTGATTATGGAGCGATTTATTTAATTAATTGAAAACCTAAATTCTCTGGTATTCTTTGTACTTCTAGTAGTTAATGTAAACTTTTCACAATACAAAATATAATAGGAATGACAGTAAGAAGTAAAACAATTTAAGGCCAAATTGGTCAGAAATTTTAGAAGGTTATGCAATTGTAATCATGAATAAATAAAATCAAACAATACATAATCAGCTGATGTGATGATAAATTAAAAAAAAGACAAGATGCCCTCTCCAGGTTTCCCTCATTAATGACTGACGTGTGATTGCAGCTGCAGCAGGCCCAATCCAACCAGTTTGACCATCACGTCCATGTGGAGTATGAGTGGAGGCTTCGCCACGATGATGTATACGACAGTGATGACGACTTTGATGAACGGGTAGCCATGACAACAGATTGTCTGCTGAAATTAAATATTGGTTTTGATTAATGATAAAGTGCCAGATTTTGTGAATTCTTATTTAATCTGTTTGATCTTTTAAATGTTTACATAATATCTATATTTATTTATTTATTTATTTATTTATTAGGTTTATTTGATAGTTGACAGACACACAATAACATAGACAAACTGAATAAAACAGCAGTCCCATATGCCTGTATCATAGTGCTTATAGCATAAGCTAGTTTGCAGCACTTTGCAAATGGGCTTTAATAGCTTTTATATTTCAGTTAATGTTGCATGGCAATCACGAAACATCAGTATGTAATTACTTACTAATAATAATATTTAGCAATTTTGAAACTCTTGGATAATATTAATAACTGTTCCTACTTTTTTGTTTGTAACTTTATTTTTTAAATAAAATTTTTAATAAGTTATCAATTTCTAACTGATCCACAATCGGGGTGTCTGATTAGGCCAGTAAGCAGACTTGGCATTTTGGAAACTATTCTATTCTATTCTATTCTATTCTATTCTATTCTATTCTATTCTATTCTATTCTATTCTATTCTATTCTTGTATAGAATAGACGTCCCTCTCCCCAGACACCTCCTCCAGCTCCTCCCAGGCCAGCCGAGAGACATAGTCCCTCCAGCGTGTCCTGGGCCGTCCCCTGGGCCTCCTCCCGGTAGGACGTGCCTAGACCACGTCCCAAGGAAGGCGTGCAGGCATTCCATGTCCATAGAGCCAGCCTAAGCATCCAGAGATCGGGCCGTCGAGGTCTCCACCTTCGTCCGCTGCCCAATCCTCTTTGCACCGGTCCCTCATGGTTCCCCCTGTGGGTGGTGGGCCCACTGGGGGATGGCCTCGTGTCTCTCTTTAGGCTTGGCCCGGTCGGGTCACGTAAGGAGCAAGCCAGCCACCAGGCACTCTCCAACGAGTCCCAACCCCAGGCCAGGCTCCAGGGTGGGACCCTGGTTCTGCCGCACCGGGCGACGTCACGTGTCTCGATGTTTTGGTCCTCGTGAAGGCGTCTTGAACCGCTCTTTGTCTGACCCGTCACCTAGAGCCTGTTTGCCATTGGAGACCCTACCAGGGGCATTTAAGCCCCAGACAACATAGCCTCTAGGATCATTTGAGCACTCAAACCCCTCCACCACGTTAAGGTGACGGTTCAAAGAGGGTTCTATTCTATTCTATTCTATTAATAAGCTAGGAGCTGGATAAGGAACACACAGACCTTTTTTAACCGCTGTTTATCTGTGTGCATCTGTTAATAGTTGGAAACCTGTGTCTTGTTTCAGAATGGTCCGGTAAAGAAGGAGCGCTCCTCATCTTCATCATCCTCAGTCTTCACCCCCTCGTTCTCCTTCTCCTCCCGTCCTTTCAACTTTAATCAGTCCTCCACCTCCTCCTGCTCTGTTGTCCTCCCATCCTCTGGAGGACCAGGAGCAGGTCTCCTCAGCGTGGGGAGAAGACTGGCCATGGCCATGGACCTCCACAGCCGTCAATCTGGCTCTGCCCCCAGCCCTCCCCCTCCCCCTCCATCCTCACCCGCTCCACCACTGCCGCCCCGGGTTAAAGGTTAGATTCAAGCTGTTGTAAATTGTATATATTAATTATAGCTTTGAATGCACAGGAAATTGTTTTCCACCAACTTTTACTTCATTGCTAGCTGTTTATGTTTTTTATGTTATATATATATATAGATACAAATATTTGAATAAATGAAATATATAATTACTTCCAGAAGAAACATTTGGAAACAGCTGGAGCTATTATGCTCTGATTTATGTGTACATTTTCCATAATTACTCATCTGAAAAAAATGAATGTTGTTTTTATTCCCTAATTAACTGAATTTGCACTCTTCATGCTGAGCATTCAATGTGAGCTTTTCACCAGCGGTAATGTGTTTGGATGAGTGTGGTCTAGAAAATGACTTTTTAGTTTCTGCTGCAACTCAAGGTTAATTATTTGGAGATGACAATGCTTATTGTGTTGTCCTAAATGCATTCATCGTTGTGAATAATTATTGTCCAATTGCACAAAACAAAAAAAGTCTTCTGCTTGTCAGATGCTGCATGTGCAAAGCTGGCACAAAGAGATAGCATCTTAGCAGCTCTAGCAACTAATTTCAACTGTGAAGCTAAAGCTTTACTAGTTTAATCATCTTTTATCTTTTAGCCCCTTGTGTTCCCCCTCCTCCTCCTCCAGCTGGGGGTGATGGAGTGAGGGATGAAGAGGAGGAAGAGGCAGAGGTTTTCTTCCCCATTTCAGGAAACAGAAAAACGACACCTCCCCCTCCCATTGCTGCCCGCCACAAGAGGACCTGCTCTGAGTCTAATAAGCAGGGTAATATCTATGAGACACCCCAGAGTTAGTCTGTCAGAGTAACACTGTCATTAACTCTGTGTGTGTGTGTATGTGTGTGTGTGTGTGTGTGTACAGATCATGGGTTGCCAACCAGTCCCAGGATTTATACTGGTCCAGACTCCTCCTTCAAAAAGTGTGTGTGAGTATTTGAATAACACCATACTTTAACACAAATAGGAAGAGACGTTTTGTATGATTAGTGGGCCGGGTGTCAAAAAAAGCGGACCGGGTCGCGGGGGCAGCAGACTCAGCAGAGACGCCCAGACGTCCCTCTCTCCAGACACCTCCTCCAGTTCCTCCAGGGGGAGCCCAAGGCGTTCCCAGGCCAGCCGAGAGACATAGTCCCTCCAGCGTGTCCTGGGCCGTCCCCTGGGCCTCCTCCCGGTGGGACGTGCCTGGAACACCTCCCGAGGAAGGCGTCCAGGAGGCATCTGGTATAGATGCCCGAGCCACCTCAACTGGCTCCTCTCGATGTGGAGGAGCAGCGGCTCTACTCCGAGCCCCTCCCGGATGGCTGAGCTCCTCACCCTATCTCTAAGGGAGTGCCCGGCCACCCTACGGAGGAAGCTCATTTCAGCCGCTTGTATCCGGGGTCTCGTTCTTTCGGTCATGACCCAAAGTTTATGGCCATAGGTGAGGGTAGGAACGTAGACCGACCAGTAAATTGAGAGCTTTGCTTTTCGGCTCAGCTCTCTCTTCACCACAATGGACCGGCACAGCGCCCCCATTACTGTGGCAGCCGCACCGATCCGTCTGTCGATCTCCCGCTCCATTCTTCTCTCACTCGTGAACAAGACCCCGAGATACTCAAACTCCTCCACTTGAGGCAGGAACTCCCCAACCTGAAGAGGACAAGCCACCCTTTTCCGGTCGAGTACCATGGCCTCGGACTTGGAGGAGCTGATTCTCATCCCAGCCGCTTCACACTCGGCTGTGAACCGCCCCAGTGAATGCTGTAGGTCTTGGCTAGAGGGGGCCAGCAGGACCACGTCATCCGCAAAAAGAAGAGACGAAATCCACTGGTCCCCAAACCAAACCCCCTCCGGCCCTTGGCTGCATCTAGAAATACTGTCCATAAAAGTTATGAACAGGACCGGTGACAAAGGGCAGCCCTGCCGGAGTCCAACATGCACTGGGAACAGGTCCGACTTAGTGCCGGCAATGCGGACCAAACTCCTGCTCCGCTCGTACAGGGACTGGATGGCCCCTAATAAAGGGCCCCCGATTCCATACTCCTGGAGCACCCCCCACAGGGCATCACGAGGGACACAGTCGAATGCCTTCTCCAGGTCCACAAAACACATGTGAACCGGTTGGGCAAACTCCCATGAACCCTCGAGCACCCTGTAGAGGGTATAGAGCTGGTCCAGTGTTCCACGGCCAGGACGAAAACCACACTGCTCCTCCTGAAGCCGAGGTTCGACTATTGGTCGGACTCTCCTCTCCAATACCCTGGCGTAGGCCTTACCAGGGAGGCTGAGGAGTGTGATCCCCCTGTAGTTGGAACACACCCTCCGGTCCCCCTTCTTATGTAGGGGGACCACCACCCCAGTCTGCCAGTCCAGAGGCACTGTCCCCGACCGCCACGCAATGTTGAAGAGGCGTGTCAACCATGACAGCCCTACAACATCCAGAGACTTGAGG